>NW_003101677.1:2136150-2244735 GCF_000003855.2 Blastomyces gilchristii SLH14081 | reverse complement strand
CTGTTATATGACAGCGTCTTGAAACGGAATATTAAGATATTTGATGATATTATCAGATGTTCACAATGCTGGTTCACATGCTTTCATTTATGAATGAAACTTCTGTTTCACACAATTCTTCAATTATTCATTAATATATCAATCTTGATTAATTAGTAAACTGATGACATCTTCATCTATACTTAGTTTCACAACCATTTTCAGTGTTTATAATGAGTAGAGAGTGAGATTAGAAGTATTGAAATATATAGAAGTATCTAAGCATTTCTTCAGCACTTGTATTGTATTCATATTGAATTCTGTCACTGTTGAAATTGCAGGGATTTTATTATTGAGTTTATCATTGAATTTTCTTGTATTAATGTTATTGATTTTCATGTAAATCAGTTATTTATTGTTGTTGTAATTTCAACATTGCTTAGAGTCACCTGTGATATTACATCTATACTCATACTCAAGAGTGTTTTCATGTTATTATTAGACATGATTATATTATTTGTCAGATGTGTGATAAATGTGAAATCTGAAGAAGTATAGTTATATGAATATCTCATACATTTAAAGAGTCAGAACTCTCAGATCTTTCACTGACATTCTCTTTATAAGATCTTGTTACAGGGTCAGAGTGACTGATGAGTAAGCTTCTGTCTGAGAACTCAGTGTCTGCTTAACTGATTAATCATTTTTCTATTTCTTATCTATCATTACATATTTAAATATCTTCTTGATAAGTAATCATTTCTAATAAGAAGATGATGAACATTTTTCAAGTATAAGAGCCCTACACTGAATAGATCAGTATGATATATAGGTCTTATAATACAAAAGTGAAAAATGTTAGAGAAGGAAAGAAAGAGAAAGTACAGAAATCAGTGATCAGAGTGATTATTTATACACATACATAGTAAAGCTTCAGAGCAGAAGAATAGAACTTTCATAGGTTTTCCAGCTGAGAATTAGTAACTGAGAATTGAAGCTTTCAGTGGAATCTGTGAAGTGTAATGAAATAGTCTATATAATTGGTCGGGCGCAGCGCATCACAGAGAAGAATTCTGAGAGCATTCAAATCATCTTCTATTAAAGCAATGAAAATTAAAGTTTTAATTTCATCTTCTATAATTCAATTTGAAAAGGCCTGTATAAATTATACTCTGAGAGTCATGAAGATGAGCTTAAATTACATAATCAGAAAAAGAGTCTCTTCTTTATTTTTATCAATTAACTCAGGAAATAAACTGAATTGAAATAGATTTCTTGATTGAAATGAAAATAATTCTTTAAATAAAATGCTCTCTCAATCATACAGATTATATTCACTAATTAAAAATCAATTTTCTTTATTAAATCTTGAGAAAATTGATCATGAGATGATATCTCTCTGAAGAGAAAAGCTGAAATATCTTATAGACTTGTAAATAAGTGAACTATCTAAAGAGAGAGAATATGAATAGTATTTGAAGAAGATCTCTACAATCATCATAAAAGACTCTATTCTAATTTACTCAGATAACTCAAAAAATAAGAATTTAAATAGATTAGATATAGACATTACTTATACTAAAGATAATATCAATTTTATCTCAGATTTCTGACATTTTGCCTGTGAATCTGAAGTCTTTGATGCTGAACTATTTATAATAGTGAAAGCTTGGAGACTTATTAAAATAAAATCTTACAAAAGAGAAAATAGTTTAAAAGAGATATGAATATTCTTTCATAGTTAAGCAGCTTTGAAAAGACTTAGAAATAGTCAGATTGATAATAATCAAATAAATCTTGAACTGATTTTAAACTCTGTTATAAAAATTCAAAAAACAAGAATATTAACACTGATAATTCATCTACAATAATGATCAAATGAATCTTGAACAAATTTTAAATTCTGTTATGAAGATTCAAAAGAAAAGATTATCAAAACTGATATTTTATTTACACTGAGTTTCTGCTCACATGAATATTCATGGTAATGAATTGCCTGATTCAGCTGTAAAAAAGAGTTTGAAATTAAGCAGATTTATTGACAAAACAGTATTCTGATCTTTTATAAAGAGAAAGATAAAAAAGTCTTGTTTAAATAAGTTAAATAAAAGCTGGCAGAAATAAAAGAATAGTATATATTATTTTAAATTTTGAAATAAAACTCAAGTGAAAATCTTTTTTAATTAAATATAAAAAGAAAATATTCTCATCTATAATTCAGCTGAAACTAGAACATAGATATTTTAAATCTTATATAAAAAGATTTAATAATAGATTTGATTCAACAGAATACTCATTCTGCAATGTAAATGAAATTTCTGAGTATATTGTAATGCATTGTGCATTATATAATAGTCTCAGAGCTAGATTGAAAGAAAAGTATGATTTGAAGCAATTAAATATGAGATTCTTATTCTTAACTGAGACAGGGATTAAATACTTAATAGAATTTCTATCAGAAACTCAAGCAGCTATAAGAAAATAACTGAATATCAAAAATATCTGAATATGAAAGAGGTGAAAATTAATCAGATATAATCTGTTAAAACAGCTATACACTATCTTTTAATATTGTTATTTTAATATAGTCTCTCTTTACTTTACTTTTTCTCTTCCATTTCTTTCTATCTACTTAGTTAATATGTCTATCTTTAAGACTTTGTTCTCTTTTTCTTTATCATGATAATTCTAAATGATTTCAAAAGTATCAGATGATGTTAAAATTCTGCAATTTATAAAGAGTTTTATATTCTGAGCTGAAATTTTCTGATTTTGAATATGTGAAATTGATAAATGTATAATAGTTAACTTTATAGATATTAGAGAAACTCGAGAACTAAAAGTCTCAGGTAGATGTTATAGTTTCTGACTGTACACATCTATAATTAAAGAATAATAATACTAATAACACTATATTAAGCTGATTAAAGAATACAGTGTATCTAATAACTGCAATTTTCTGATAAAGAAGAATAAGTATTAAAACTATAAAACTCTAGTACAGTGAATAAATTATGAAGATATAAAGAAAACACTGCTTTTATAGAAGAGCTTTTATATCTTATAACTAGTATTAAGAGATTCTTTTAACAGATCTGACTTATAGCTGAGATATAAGATTTAACAGCTATATATAGTTTATTCAGCACTGTTTAATAATCTGCTGACAATGAATAAAGAATTAGATAATAATAATAATTCACTGAACTACTCTGTTAAATTAGAGTTAATAAAAGATTATATTTTCTCAAAGAATTTTAATTATCTATTATTAAGTAAGATATCAGAGAAAGTTAGTATATAATTTATAAATCTCTTAAAGCTTAAACTTCTTTATCTCTTTCTTAATAATCTGTAAGAATTCTATTATACTGATTGAAATAAGCTCTTAGTTTTAAAACTAGATCACTGCCTGATTCTTTTCTATAATAAGTTAATATTCTCAGTTCAGTATATCTATCAATTAATAAGTTATTCACTTATTACTAACTTATAAATTAGAGAGTGTATTTATATAAGAAATCCCGCTTCTCATGAATTCTTTAACTCTATTTCTATCACTTGTGTAATTAATAGAGTTAGCAGCTCTTGACTACACACAATTATATAGACTGAAGTTCATAACTACTATTTATAACTCAGCTTGAATACTATTATACATTTAATCTCTACATTAGTTTTTCTACTGTGAATACTTCTAGTAGCTATCAGTATATATTATATCAAGCTACAAATATCTGAATAATTGTCTCTGAGTACTCATTCTTACATTTCAAGCTCTGTCAGTCAGTGATTATCTGTTATAACTGAAAGAACTACTCTGATAACTGAATGATTAATGCAGCCACCCAGTAGCATCTTGATGTGAGAAAACAAGATATGTGGGTTTCAAACCCGCAAAGAATACATTAAAATCCGTAACTCAAGCTTCTCAGGTTTCTAATAAATACAGAGATGTACAAATTGCTTCAATAAATCACTCTATGTTCCTGGGCTGAGAAGTTATTATCGCATGTATCTAATTGTTACTTCTTTGTATTACCTATGTTCTTGTTCTCTTGATGTGGTCTCAACACCTGTAATTCCTTCTGTATAATCAACACTTGGCAATCTCTCTTTACTGTACTTGTTTCTTTCTGTTCTTTTCTATCTATCTATTTAACGTGTCTATCTTTAAGACTATGTTCTCTTTTCCTTTGTCATGATATTTTCAAATGGTTTCAAAGTATCAGAAGGTGTTGAAATACTGCAATTTGTAAACAGTTTTTGTATTCTGGGCTGGAATTTTCTGAATTTGCATATCTGAAATTGATAAGTGTATAATAGTTGACTCTATAGATATAGGAAAAACCCTGAGAACTAAAGGTTCTCAGGTAGATGTTATAGTCTCTGACTGCATACATCTATAATTGAAGAATAATAATAATAATAATAATCAACACTTGGCCTGTATTTAACATCATGCAAGGACTCATCATAAGCTCCGCTTGCATATGAGTATAATATAAGAATGATAATAATAATAATAACTGAAAGAACTAGAAACTTGTATACTTAACTTCTATAAACTCTACTGCAGAGACTTAGAAGCAGTTATCTGAATTATGAATAATCTCTATAAAAGAAGTTTTAGAAAACTTATTAATTACTTACAGAATATCATTCTCTACATCTGTGACAAAGAATCTCTTCAAACTCATGAATAAATCAATCTCAGTGAAGAACATTCTTAAGTATATTTCACAGAATCAAGCTACTTTTTTATAAGAAATACTTACTGTCTGTAAACACTCTTAAACTGAGTCTTTAGATATAATTTTCAGAGACATCTGTGAACTAAAAAGAGACTTTTATAAACTATATTATTATTATTATTATTATTGTTCTTCATTTATAGATATGTACAGTCAGAGACTATAACATCTATCTGAGAATCTTTAGTTCTCAGTGTTTTTCCTATATCTATAAAGTTAACTATTATACATTTATCAATGTCAGATATGCAAAATCAGAAAACTTCAGCTCAGAATATAAAAACTGTTTACAAATTACAGTATTTTAACATCTTCTGATACTTTGAAATCAGTTCATAATATCATGACAAAAGAAAAGAGAACACAGTCTTAAAGATAGACATATTAAATAGATAGAGAGAAAAGAATAAAAAGAAAAAGTAAAGTAAAGAGAGACTATAACAAATCAAAATTATTAAAAGATAGTGTATAGCTGTTTTAACAGACTATATTCAATTAATTTCCACCTCTTCATATTCAGATACTTCTGAATGCAGGTGTTTTCTTATAGCTTCTTCAGTTTCTGATAGAAAGTCTATTAGATATTTAATTCCTGTCTCAGTTGAGAATAAGAACCTTATATTTAATTGATTTAAATCATACTTCTTCTTCAATCTGACTCTGAGACTATCGTATAATGCACAATGCATTACAATATACTCAGGATTTTCATTTGCATTGCAAAATGAGCACTCTGTTGAATCAAATCTATCATCAAATCTTTGTATAGAGGATTTGAAATAATCATATTCTAGTTTCAGCTGAATTGTAGATGAGAATATTTTCTTCTTACATTTAATTAAACAAGATTTTCACTTTGATTTTCTCTTAAATCTTGAATAATGTATGCTCTTCTTTTATTTCTATCAGCTTTCATTTCATTTATTTAAATAAGATTCTTTTATCTTTCTCTTTATAAAAGATCAAAACACTGTTTTTTGAATAGATCTGCTTAATTCTGAACTCTTTTTTACAGCTGAATCAGTCAATTCATTGTCATGAATATTCATATAAGCAGGAACTCAGTGCAGATGAATTATCAGTTTGAATATTCTTCTCTTTTGAATTTTCAAAACAGAGTTTAAACTCAGTTCAAGATTCATTTGATCATTATGAATCTGACTATTTCTAAGTCTTTTTACAGTATCTTGACTATCAGAGAATATTCATGTCTCTTTCAAACTATTTTCACTTTTATAAGATTTTATTTCAATCAGTTTAAAAGCTTTCACTGTTGTAAATAGTTCAGCATCAAAGACTTCAGATTCACAGCCTAAATTTCAGAAATCTGAGATAAAATTCATATTATCTTCAGTATAAGCAATGCCTGCATCTAATCTATTTAAATTCTCATTTTTTAAGTCATTTGAGTAAACCAGAATAGAGTCTTTTATATTGATTATAGAGATCTTCTTCAAATACTGTTCATATTTTCTCTCTTTAGATAGGTCACTTATTTATAAGTCTATGAGAGATTCCAGCTTTTCTCTTCAGAGAGATATGTTCTCATGATCAATTTTCTCAACATTTAATGAAGAAAATTGATTTTTAATAAGTGAACTTAGTCTATACAGTTGAGAGAGTATTTTCTTTAAAGTATTATTCTCATTTCAATCAATAAATCTATTTCAATCCAGTTCATTTTCTGAGTTAACTGATAAAAATGAAGAAGAGACTCTTTCTCTAATTATATAATTTGAGCTCATCTTCATGACTCTCAGAGTATAGTTCATACACACTTTTTCAAATCAAATAGTATAAGATGAGATTGAAGCTTCAATTTTCATTGCTTTAATAGAAGATGATTTGAATGCTCTCAGAATTCTTCTCAAAGCTCTGTTTTATAGACTTTGAAAGAGTTTAGTAAAATTATCTTGATTATTTCATCAAACTTGAACTTCATAATCAGCTACTGAGATAATACAGGCTATGTATAACTGTCTTATAGTCTGAAAGAATAGATCTCTCTCAGTATTTGATAGTCTGATTACACTATTCAGTAGTCACTCTGTCTTGATGATTCTTTGTTAAATATAATATTTAAAATTCAACTTAGAGTTTAACTATACTTCTAGTCATTGAACATTTGAACTGGGTTTAATCTCTTTATTCAAATAAGTTAGACTTAGTTCTTTCTCATTAAAACTGGAAAAACAGTGAATTAACTCAGTTTTATTCATATTAAATTGAATTAGATTGATATCTCCTCTAACAAAGATTATTTCTCCTGCTTTCTTAATTACTTCTAAATTCTCTTTAATTATCTTTGAACTGTAGAGTAGATTGATACTATCTACATAACTTAAAAATCTCACTATTTTCATCTCTCTATTCTTGAATAGACATGCAGGGTATATTGCAAATAAAACAGATGAGATTAAAGATTCTTACAGTACTTCTATTTTTATCTCAATTTTATCTTGTTTTCTTCCATCAAAGAATAGTTGTATAATTCTTTTAGATATAAAACAATTAACTCATTTTATTAGAGAAAGTGACAGTTTTAATGTCTTCAAAGTTTGAATTATCTTAGACTTTGAAATATAATCAAATACATCTTTTATATCAATAAAAACTGCAGTTGAGACCAGATCTTCATGCTTTGCTACTTGAATATTGTGAATAACTGAAAGAACAGTGTCAATTACCGAACATTGTTTTCTATGTCTTATTTATTCATTAAATAGAAGAGAATCACTAATAGAGCTTATAAAAGATAATCTAGAAGCTATTATGTTTTCTAGAATTTTTTTCAAACAGTTCAACAGAGATATTACTCTATATAACTTAGAAATTGAAGCTTTACTATTAAATTTTATAAGAATTACTTCAGTAGTGTCTCTTTAGCATTCAAAATAATAATCATTTTTTAAGAGATTGAAAATAAGCTTAAAATATTCATTTCTCAAGTAGGAATATATATTTTGAATAATTAAGTAATTGCTTGAATGAGGCCCTGCAGCAGTTTTAATTGACCTTGAGAATATTACTGACTCTAGTTCATCACATGTAAGCTCAGGTCATTCTCAGTTATTTTTATCAAGATATTCATGAAATGACATATTCTTCTCTTCTAAATGTATTAAGTTTTGAAAGAGAATTCTAATAAAAGCTTAACATTTTTTCTCAAAAGAGTGTGCTGTATATGATTTATTCTGAAATTCATATTCTAAGATTAGAAGCTTTGCTACACTTCTTGTTTTAACATAGTTAAAGACTTTAAAAACTTATTTTTCTTATACTTCTTCAAGAAATTTGTTTCAGTAATCTGTTTTGACTCTTTTAATATCTGAAAAATATTTATTTTGAATAGCTTTGAACTCTTCATTAGATATTAAGTTATTCTTTCAATCACTCTTAGTAGTGACTAATTACTTTCTTTTAGAAGTGATATTCTTATTTTATCAAGATTTGAAATACTCAGAAGACTTTTTCTTTAAAATATTTTCTCTAATAGTTATTAGAAGAATAGATGTAATCAGCTTTACTCTATTCTCAAGTATTTCATTTGAGATATCTTGACTTTGATTTCAATAGAGCTCACTCTGCTTTACAGATTTCATCTGTTTTACTCTTTCTTCAACTGCTTTTCAAGCCGCTTTTTCAAAGTTATACTGATTAGAGAGAGGAGAATTTTCACTTCTTTATTTTTCACTCAGTTAAATATCAAATTGAATAATCTCATGACTCAATTCTGAGGTTTTATTTGAATCAATAAATCAGTTTATACGTCTTTTTTCAATTAGATTTTGTGATATGAAAGCAGCTTTTTCAAAGTTATACTGATTAGAGAGAAGAGAATTTTCACTTCTTTATTTTTCACTCAGTTAAATATCAAATTGAATGATCTCATGACTCAATTCTGAGGTTGTATTTGAATCAATAAATCAGTTTATAAGTCTTTTTTCAATTAGATTTTGTGATATGAAAGTGAGATCTATAATAGATTTCTGTTTCATATCTTTTCTAAAGAATATTTGTTGATCAGACTTGTTAACTAAATGTATTGAATGCTTAAAAGTTCAGTCAACTAGTTTATCTGCTCTTACTGCTCTTATGTATTCTGACTTTCATCAGAAATGATGTGCATTGAAGTCTTATCCAATTATAGAGTTTTTTAAGAGAGTTATATTCAAAAATCCTCTGTCAATTGTTCAGATATTGTTGTTTTCTTTCAATGACTTTGAATTATAGATATTTATGAGTTGAATAGTATCAAACTCATTCTGTTTATCTATAATATCACTCACTAGAATATCAGAGTCAGATATGACATCAAATCTTAGATTAAATTGATATCTTGATCTTTTTCTTTCATAGATCACTACTCTTGATTTTATCTCAGATTTTTCAGAAAGAAAGCAGTAATAGCTTGAATAAGAAATAATGTACTTTTACTCAGTATCAAAGTTTGATTCTTGAAGAAGTACAAAGTCAACTTTTCATTCAAATACAATCTGAAGACAAGAATAAATGCAATTTGAGTTTCTATTCATATTGTTTTAAATAAATGTGATTTTTGAAGAGTTTTTAAACTTTTTTTGTTATTTCTGTTGTACATTCATACTAAAAGAGAGTGAAGATAGAGTAGAATCTAATCACTATCATCAGATAGTAGATTATAACTATTTTGAAAAGCAGAAATCTTGACTGCTTATATTCTAGCTAGTTTATCATCAGAGTCATTTCTCAATTCTCCAATCTTAACAGATATTTAAGAATTCAAATTCTGTTTATATTTAGCTGGAGAATTGAAGTTTGAAGATTTAGATAGTTGAGAGTTTCTTCTTTTTAAGCTTACAGTTGTAGATTTACTGGCTTGACTTTTCTCTTCAGTTTTAGATTTGCTTACAGCTTTATCTTTTCTTCAGTTCTTCTGAGTTCTTGAAGTAAATACACATTCTTTTGAGCTTGATACATGTTTTTCTTTGCAATTGAAGCACTTAAGCAGAGTATATTGACATATTTTATCTCTTTTTGCGCATGTTTTACATTTATACTCACTAGTTTTGTAATCTCTAGCATGGAATATGCATTTTAAGTCTCTGAAATGAGAGCTTAGAAAGTATTCATATCTTTGACAGTTTGAAGACTGTGTTTGAGCTTTGAGATTCATTCTTGAGTCTTTGTATTCATGAACTCTCATTTTCAAACCTGCTACTCTTACTTCAGAGATTCTTGATTGTTCAAGTGTCTTTGTATACACTAGAACAGAGGCATTTCTTCTGCTCTATCTGAACTCAATTGAATTAAGTCATACAGGCTCTTTTCTTAGTTGAATAGAATTGTATTCTTCTAATTCATTTTTGAGAAGTAGTATTTCTTTCTCACAGTCAAAAATTTCAACTGAAATATTATAAAGAATGAATTTATCTCACTTTTCATCTCTGTCAGATAGAATTATTGTATTCAGTAGAGATTGTATTACTGATTTTCAGAGATTCTTATTCTGAATATGAAATTCTGCACTGAATTCAGGCATTGTAGTCAAAATAATAGAATTTTCAAAGAAAGATAGCTCAATTGAAGCTATAACTGATTTTTGAACTTCAATATCAGTTATTAACTGAGAAAAGAACTGCTGATTAATTTTATTTTAATTCTAAAAATGAGATTTCAGTTCAGCTTGTTTCTTTGCAAGATCTTCTGATTTAAGACTTTGAGAATAAGTCTTTTATTTCTGAAGATTTGAAAGTTCTTCTCTTTTTACATTTCTTTCTTTTCTTTTCTATGAACAGAGATCTGAGTAATATTCTTCTCAGTTTTCTCAGAATTTTGAGCAGATTTTGAAATAGCAGGTTTAGAGATAGCAGATTCTGCTACTTGAGCATATGTTTTCTTCTGATTTGAAGAAGAAGATGAAGAAGTAGAAGATGAGAAAGAGTCAGTAACTGTACTAGAAGATTTCAATATTTTTTGAATTGTATTTGAAATTTCAAGTGTGAACTTGATCATCTCTTATAGTTGCCTAGTCTGAGTATGAAGAATTAACAGAACTTCTTCATTCTTCTCACTCAGACACTGTTTTTCAAGAATTTTACTTGATTTTTCAAGTTTCTGTATTTCAAGAACTTGTTGTTTCTCTATTTCTTTCTTCTTTCTTCTCTTTAGAATTTCAATCTCAGAAACAGTATCTGGGAAAGCATCTTTTTTCATAATAACTGAGTGTACTCTTGAACTCATTTTACTCACTGAATGAAAAGTTGATCAGACTGTTTTGATTAAGAGATTTATCAGTCTATTTTCAAATGAAAAGTTAATCAGACTGTTTCAATTGAGAGATTTATTAATCTATTTTCAAATGAAAAGTTGATCAGACTGTTTCAATTGAGAGATTTATTAGTCTATTTTCAATTGAAAAGTTGATCAGACTGTTTCAAAAGAAGAATGAAAGACTTTTGTATATAAAACACTGGATTTTTTTCACACTAGTTCAGTAACTAGGTTAGATTTTTGAAGAGAATCTAATAAACTAAAATTGATTTTACAGATAAATTAATAAAATCTTTACAAACTCTTTCTTAAAATACAGTGAGAAAAAGTATGATATCAATTGATAATAAATCAGATAATATGACAGTATTTGAGAGAAAAACTGACAAACAATAAGTGAATTTTTTGCACAGAAATTGATTAAAACTATTCAATTTTATTCTAAATCATTCAATTCTTCTTACACATCAAGTATACAACTCAAATCAGTTAATAAAAAGTGTAAAAGAGAATTAAGTATTAATAAAAGCTCTTCAGTCACTGAAAAAGTAATTCTTACTTAAAAGAATATAAAATTATGATAGAAAATAACTCTATTTTTAATTCTTTGTAAGAATATTGTATAAAACTCAGAGAAAAATATTGTACTTTTTCAAGAGAAGTAAAAGAATAATTCTAACATTTTTTTTTTTGCATTAACTGATACAGAAGAATGAGATAGAAACTGCTAAGATATACACTACTATATATTCTCTATCAAGACTTTCCCTCTTCAGAGTCTTGATATTATAGAGAATATAAGTCTGTTTCTATATAATAATATAAATATTATCAGCAGAATGTAGCGGAACTGATTATTTATATCTCAAAATAGAAGACTTTGTCAATGATTATATTAATATAGAGTTAATTCTCAAATTTAATAGAAATCTAGTATTGCTGTTCTCAATCTCTTGCAGAATCTATTGAATATTAAGATATTAAAACTAGATTTAATATATCTCACTTTGCAGGAATCAAAGGCTCAGTCAGACCTTGAGATATACTGATTTTATAGTTGTTATTTTCTGCTGATTATGTATTAAATACTTTTGACCAGGTATCTTTTTGTATCTTTCTGCCGGAGATATGCCTAGACTGACCGTGTGACCGTGTCTGAGAACAGGACCAGATTTTTTGATAGTTTCATTATCAATTTGATTAATCTTATTACACAGTTTTAACATTAGATAGTAGTTCTATATTGTTTCAGTGAGACTTACTGTCTACTCTTGTCACATTTTTCAAATGAGATCATGATTTTCACTTCTCAATTTAAATTATTTTTATTGCTTTAAATGACTTTAAATCTCATTTAAGTGTTATCAAAAAGTGTTACTTTTTAAAAACTTAAAAATAGTCTAAAAGAAACCTTAAAATGTCTAAAAATAGTAACTTTATGCCAAGAATGAGACTAAATGAAATCAAATGAAACCACTTTCTCATCTTTTTCAAGTCATAGTTTCATTTTAAGATCTCATATATAGTCACTTTGCATGTTTTTTTAATAACTAGTCCCAGCGGGATTCACACCAAGAAATGTATAGAACCAGACCAAATGAGACCAAATGTGAAATTCATGATCCCGGCGGCCAGTCTAGATAGACCAGGTTGAATGGCGTGATACATCAGTAAGACATGGCGATGATATCTTAGTACATCAACAACAGACATAAAGATTGCACTTTAGATGTGTTCATTAATTATGTGCTTACTACTATTACAGAGGTATCTTTTTGTATTTTTCTGCTGAAGGTGAGTCAGATTGAGAAGGATAATATGTGAGTGAGACTTAGTATTGATGTTTTAAAACATCAAACATAGACAGAGTTTTTGCAGAAGTTACTTCTCAGATATCTTATCAATCACAGATCAGAGATCTTCCAAAATCAAGAAGATTAATGTATATGACTAGGTCTTCTTGTGTTATAATTTCTATGGCAATTTGGCCCGGGGTTGTGGTGTGATAGGGGTGAATGAGGGATAATCTCACACAGGAGTTTTAAACAATGTCTGATTCATATTTGACTGGATAACTTCACCATCACACGGGGTATGCAGTCGGCGATGGGGCCAAAATGCTTGTATGATTGAGGGCTTTTCAATGAATCTATCGGCGGGTTCTTATTCGAAAAATTAAGCGAGTTCGTGGTGGAGCGCTGTTCATTTTATCAGAGTGTTCTCATAGTTATCTTCTGACTTTTTCTTCAATTCAATGTGAATGACACAGACTGTCAGTGTTGATCTCTCTTTTGAATGAGAAGATATATAGACTGATTAATAGTTGAAAGAGATATGTTCTGATTGATTACAATTGATTCATGCTTCTTGTTGATGTTAATCAGTAACTTCTTCAGAAGTGATCTCAGAGACTCAGAAGCCTGTTCATATAACAGAAACTCTTGCTTATATATAGATATTTAAGTCTACTCAATTCATAGCATCTGCATTGTCATTCTTCAGTACAGGTGTGTGAGTGACTGAGATGTAACATCTTCTATCACTGTTCTGTATACTTTTAAGTTTGATTAAACAGTCATTTAATATTCAGAGTTGTATGTAGAAGTCTTTATAAGTTAAGTCTTTTCTACACTTATAAGAGTCTGTAAGAGTTTAAAAGTTAATATTTTCTTGAGTATACTAATCTTCATTCAATTCTCTCAAGATTGATCACCTGCTTCTATAATCTTGATAATAAAGTTAGAGATAAATGTTGTGAGACAAGTGTTTCTCTGTTAGACACTCTGTAATTAATCTAACACTTTCTGTTGCATAGCAGTGTCTCAGAACAGAATATCAAGATGTGGTTCGGAAGAACGTACGACCGCCGGATAATAACGCGGCCGCTTCTGAACACACTTACAAATGTAAAGAGGCTCTAGCAGCCACTAATTAATTTAGATAACATATATAAGAAGCCGGCGTACGCCTGTAATTGTACACTGACTCAAGCAATCTTTGAGTCACATCAGATAGCATGTCTAAAAACCAGTGAGAAGTGCAGACTTCTTCAGAATATAATAATTCTATCTACAAAGTGATTCATAGTTATCATGTCAGTGTGGTTCTAAAATGTCTTAAAAGATAGTGTAAAAAGAGCAGTGAGTGAAAGAGCATCTGATTGATACTGCTTTGCTTATTGAGGAAAAACTTCACACTCAGATGAATGCTATGTATGCAAACAGATAAGATGTGAGAAAGAGAATGAGAGTAGTGAATCAGAATCAAAGAATATCACTCTCTACTCAGAAGAATAAAAGAGAGATAGCTATCACTGAAGTTATATAATGATAACAGAAAATCAGAAGTCATATAATAATATAATAATAGACATTATACAATTAACAAGAAATTACTGAAATAAACATCTCTCTGAGTTAATATGAACATTCTTCTCTGCTATCTGAACTGAAAGATATGCAGAATCTCTCAGAGAGTTTACTTAAAGCAGTAAGAAAAGTAACTGAGATCACTGAATCAGAATTGAAGCTCTGTACATGTATGAGACTTCTAAACAAGATCAAGACCTTGTGTATGCAGTGACAGGCTGAGATAGACACTCAATAACAATTAGTATTCACTGCAGATTAAGTATTCACTATAAAGAGCTTTACTGATGCAATTGCTATCATCAATAAAAATAAAGAAAATCAGGTTATAGATCTGCAGTAAGAGATAGAATGTTTATAGAGATAGATAATCACACTGAATCTGAAGATTTTATTATAATTGTTCACAATCTCTTCAGAAGTATACACATCATTGAAGACTGCTGCACAGAATGAGAATTCAAATATAAAATACATTAAGTCAGAAGATCTGTCAGAATTATTAAGCTTTAATAGTGACTGAAAAAATGATGCTGTAATCAGCTGGCTAAATCAGATATAATTATATTATTAGATTCAATACAAACTTACAGACAGACAGTCAATGAAATTTTAATAAGTCTTAAGATCTGTTATATTTGTATATGAAAAAGTGAAGTCATTATAAATAACTGATGAAAAGATAAATCTCACAGATCTGAAATAATATTCATTTTCATAAACATGAAATGAGTTTTTCAAATGAATCTTGTACAACTTTGAGAAAGTAAATGTATAAGATAAGTATTATAAATGCTTCACTGAGTGTAGATAAGTAAGTAATCTTATATCATACTTTACACACTTCAGTTTATACTATCTTATATTGAATGAAGAGCTTTTAACATCTTTCTATTTATAGATCTTCATTCATGATCTTACACTTAAGTTAAGAGTGAAATAGAAATACTTAATCTTATAATCAGACACAGTGAAAGAAGTATATAATATTCTCATTGTACAGAAATAAGTAAGTCAACTGTGATAGAAAATACTGTAATTAAGTATGTCTCAGTGAAGAATGAGTAATCAGACTTCTATAACACAAGTTACACACTCAGATGTCATAAATCTAGATTTAAATATCATTGTTAAAGCACTGAATTCTCTGAAAAAGAAATTCTCTGAATGAAAACCTTGATATTATAAGCATTGAGCTTGCTTCAACTGCAGATGCTAAAATCATGATATAAAAGATTGTATATAGTATGCACAGTCAAGAGAGTCAAAAAACTAGCAGAATCAGTGAGCTTGAAGACACTTGCTGATATTCTATAAAAAGCCTTTAAAGTAAAAGAGATGCCTGTATTAGATGACTTACTGAATTCTGTAACTATAAAGAGAAAGCAGGCTTCTGACTAGAATGTAAGTGAGAATGAAGCAGACACTCTTCTCAATATCTTGAGACCTGAAATATTAATATATAAAGAGTACTTAAGTAAGAATTGAGAGATGACTGTAAAAGTGTTAGCAGATACAGAAGCTTCTATACAATATAGTGATAATTATATAATTTGAAGACTGAAAGAGATCTGCTGAGTGAAGAATCTCTGATATATAAGATTATCTGATAACTGATATTTAATATTATCTGTAAGAGTAAGAGTTCTCTTATACTTCAGAGAATGATCTCGCTATATTTAAGTATGAGAGCTGCAGAATCTGAAATATGACCTTATTCTTAAACTTAATTGATTTCAAAGATTCAATTCACAGATTTAATGATGTATGTATTATATATGATTAACTGATAGAAAGAATACAGTTGAAAATACCTGATATCTATCAAAGATCAATCTTCTCTCAGAATACTGACAGATCTGTATAGACAACCTATCAGTACTGTGAACAGTGTTTAATATATAATGAGAAAAGTTTGAATTTCTGATAATATTATTCAGTCTGATGAATATGTCTGCTATCTTTTAAATAATGATGAATATAATTCTTTATCAACAGAATAAAATCTCATATCTTGTATATCTGAATAACATTCTAGTCTTCTCAAACTTATATAATAAACATCTGAAGTATCTTAATGAAGTGCTTACAACTCTGAGAGAGTATAAGCTCTACATCAAATCATCAAAGTATGTGTTTGAAACAGAAGAGTTGAAGTTTATAGAATATATAGTAAGTGATGACTGTATACACCTCATTCTGAAGAAATTGAATGTTACAGTGAATTGACTGTGACTAAGAAATGTATATTATATACAACAGTTTCTTGAGTTGATCTCATATTACTGTAGATTCATCAAAGATTTCATATAATTAGCTGTATCACTCTCAGATCTCTTAAGAGAAATAGATGCTAATCTGTAGAACAAGAAGTTTCATTCAATTATCTGAAATACTGTATGTGAAGAGGCTTTTCTCACACTGAGAGAACATATAATAACATTCTCAGTGCTTATTCAATCAGATTATGATAAATCTTTCTATATTAAGATAGATGCATCTGAATGCGCTATCAGAGACACTTTTTTACAGATGAATAAGAACAGCAAGCTGCATCTGATAGTGTATAATAGTAGAAAACTATTGAGTGCTGAGCTCAATTACTCAGTGTATGAAAAGAAATTACTAGTGATTAAACACACACTGACATTATGAGATATATATATTAATAACAGATATATAATAACAGTGATCACAGATTACAAAAGCCTTGTCTATCTATAATCAATAATAAAATCTTTCAAATACTTAGTATGTTGAATCTCAGAGTTTCAAGTATACAATCTTTATATTAAATACTGAAAGAAATTAAACACTGTAGTATCTGATGTAATCAGTTACAGACTCAATTTCATGAGTGAGAGTTCTATGAATCAGGCATAAGAGAAGTTCATATTAAATATACTAAGAAAATGCAAGGAATCAGAATGAGTGAACATAATAATCTCTTACTTAGAGAATAGCAAGATATTGAATAATAAGTATCTTGTAAAAGTGATAGAAGAGATGCTTCTGAACTTCAAGCTGAGAAAATTAAAAAATAATGTTATACTTTACTATGATCTAGAATATGCAGAAGCTCTCTATCTAAAACATTTATTTACATATGACTTAATGACTTAAATATATAAGAAATTCAGTCACTTAGAAAGCTCTGAACTCATGAGTGTACTTGAATCAAGAGTGTACTGACTAAGCATGACTGAGAATATTCAGATATATACTCACAAGTGTCTGAATTATCAGATTGTGAAAGAATCTAAGAAAGGATTAGAATGTGAGAAAGTGTAATATCAGATGAAATATATAATACAACTGTTTAAACAACAAGAGATGAATCTCATAGATATATTACTGTGAATATTAAATGAAAATTATTGAATAATTACTGCTATTGACTATACTACTAACTGATCAGTTGTGAAAGCAGTTTTCAAGATAATAGAGAAGATGATGATGAAGTTTCTATATAATAAGATCTATATTAACTATGAAATGCTGTGTGAGATTCTAACTGATAGTAATATGAATCTTGTAGAAGAAGTAATGAGGTATTGTATAAGTCAGTTACAGACAAGATATTGTAGAACAACACTATATCACTCACAGATAAATGAGAAGATAAAACACTTGAATAAAATCCTGAGCAATATACTGATGAAATATCTAGTGAGTAAGTCTATAAGATTATGAGATGAATATCTCAGTCAGATGCTATTAGTCATGTGAATTCAGTAGTATACAGTCTTTAAGTGTTTATTATTCTATCTGTTGTATGAATTATATTCACACATTCTGAAGAATGCTTCAGAAAAGATGAGAAAGAAAACAGTAGTTACAGATACAGCAGAAACTACAGACACAGACACAGCAGTTGCAGACACAGAGTCAAGATTGAAAGAGATCAGCTATGTATATATAAAAGTTAATAAGTTACTTCTGAACTGAGCAATTCAATCAAAAAGAATATAAGACTTACTAGTTAAGAAATCAAGTCTCAAGATGAGTATATGAGTTCTTATGTATAATAAGAGTTCTGAGAAGTTTCAATCTAGATGATTTGAGCTATATAAAATACTTAAATCACATTCTCTGAGAACATATGCATTGAAAGAATCAGAGGGACAGATCTTATACAACTTAATACATAATTCATATCTTATAAAAGCAAAGATACAAGATCTGAGTAAATTATGATTATTTACAGTACTATTATCAGTATTGAAAAAGAAGAAACTTATAATTGAAAAGTCTTATGAAGTAAGAGAAATCATAGACACTTATAAATCAGATAATCTCACTTATTCTGATCTTTTAATAATTATAAGAAAAGAATGAGAAGAAATGAAGAAATCAGATAAATACTATACTTTAATAAGTAATAAGACTGTAGCTGATTATATAATAATGTGCTACAGATAGGAGATATAATATAGTAAAGAGCAGTCTCAAAGCAGTAGACTTATACATGAGTCAGATTACAGAAGAAAAAGAAATTCAGAGTTAGATTCAACTGTTTACATCAGTTTAATTATCAAGATAACAGAGAATGAAACATCTGAAATATTCACAGATGTATAAGATTAAGTTATCTTAATCTCTGAAGATGCTCAGAGATCAGATGAGATTAGTTTTAATAAGCTGTTCAATGTAGTGATCTGAGCAGGTGAAGAGAGACAGTATAATATATAAGACAGAATTGTAAAAGATGAAAGCTGCTGAACCTAGTCACTGAATACTGTATTATATAGAGATTATATAAGAGTAGTAGCTAGCAGATAAAGAAAAAGTGTAAGAAAAGAAAAGAAAATGACTCAAGAGATAATGAATTGATTATCAATTATAAGAGTCAGCTGTAAGAAGATAAATGTTATTATATATATCTCATTTATTTTCATACACTATATATTTAATCTATTTCCAACACCACATCACTTGAAAAATGTCAAAAATAAGAAAATCTCAAAACTCAAGATCTGCAAGGAATTTAAGAGCTGCAAGCTGCTCTCATAATAATATTATACATATCTCTGATTTCTCTACTGCTCTGTGTATGACATTAATATTATTTATCACAAGATTGGCTGAAATACCAATATAGAAATATGTACATATATGTGTAGAAAAATTGAAGAAGAGTGCAGAATCTGCAGAACTAGAAGTCAGAGTAGAAAGAGTGAAAATGAAAGAAATGAAAGAAGAAGAGAGTACAGAACTGAATAAATAACAGCAGAAATTACTCAGAACTGATTACTTATAATCTGATATATACACACTCTTCTCTGCAGAAGAGGAAGAGAAAGTGATGAGAGAAGCTTAAGAGTAGAAGAGAGTAGTCTCAGCAGTGTTATCATCTTTAATTAAAATAATCTCTGATACTGAAGTAACTAAGAACCATTATTAGTGTATGAAAACTGCAAAATCAGAGATGAAAACAGTTACTGAATAAACACCTGCTGATCTTAGAGTTGTATACACAATTATAACACACACAAGGCTCCTCAGAAAGACAGAGAAGGACATGAGAGAATACAGAAAGCAGAACACAGTGTATAAACAGCTCATTTTCATGACAATATTTCAGATAAGATGTATGAGCCTCACACCTGTGAGTGTAAAAGAGTATGACATCTGTATTCCTGTTTCTGAAAATACAGATATTCTTTGCCTGCACCATGAAGTCAGATGACAAATGTCAGAGAATAGGCTGATATAAGTTGATTATTCTGAAGATATTCATCAGAGCAGATATATCTGTAATATTGAATTTAATAGTTGTAAAAAGTTCCTTGATGTCTGTAGACATCATGACTTTGTACACAACAAAACTCATAACAATTTTCTCTAGAAAAATTAGTGTTAGAAGAAAAGATGAAAAAGAAAGAACTTACACTTTTAACACTGATAAGAAGAGAGATAATTCTGTGATATGAATACATAATTATCTCATTATAATACTTAAAATGAATGTAATAATCAGTAGCTGTAACTGAGCTTTAGATAGTCATATTATATACAGTCTTTATACAATAAATTATTCTAGAAGTCAGTAAAAAGAGTGAAAGTGTATATACTGAGAAATATAGTTCACTAAGTCTATGCAACATCTTCTTGAAATGAGAAGAGCTGATGACAACAGCAGAAGTAGTAGAGACAGAGAGAGTAGAAGCAGCAGAAGTAGAAGTAGTGAGAGTGAGAATCACAGAAACAGGAGTAGCAGGAGCAGAAGAATCAGACACAGAAGCAGATGTAGAAGATTGAGAGAGAGTGACAGAGAAAGAAACAGAGAGAGCAGAAAGAGATGCAGAAGACTCAGTCATACATAGCACAGACAATTTCTTCATTATCATATCTCTCAAGTTCTCAATCAACAATTTAACATTGAGATCATGATTATTAGTGAATGCAGATCTGTCAATACATGAAGATTCTACACAAATTAAAAATAAATATATCAGTATCTGCATTCATGTAAAATGATTAGAAAACATGATCAGATACCTGCTGAAAAAAGAAGATTAAGAGTGTATAAGAAGATAAAGAAGATGTGTTATTCATAATAGTATGTTCTGACAATTATTAGAAGATAAACAAGTTCTGATCACATTTTACAATGTATTACAGTTACTGCTAATGAACTGCTCAGTATGAGCACTACAATGACACTTGTTATGAGAATAAGAAGCTATTGTCAGAAACATATACAATGTGATAGATGAACAGATAGAAAGTATTGAACAGAAGAAGAGATAGAAATCTTGAATAAGATAACAGTATTCAATGATGATGATGATGAAGAAGATGATTGAAGAATGAAAAAAGTTAGTGAATAAGTAATGTAATATAGTGAAAGTTTCTTTGTAAGAGTGTATGCAGAATGCTAGCTGAATCAGAAATAGAGTACACTATTGTAAACATCAGTGATGCGCTAATCTGCATGAAGCTAGAACATATGTCATGATCACATAAGTGTGACTGAATGTGGTGAGAGAGAATGTGATTTGAAAGAATGTATAACTGCTGAATAATAATACAGCTGCTTCTAAACATGCTTACAAATGTAAAGAGGCTCTAGCAGCCACTAATTAATTTAGATAACGTATATAAGAAGCCGGCGTACGCCTGTAATCGTACGCTGGCTCAAGTAATCTTTGAGTCACAAAGATATTTGATAATATTATCAGGCATTTGTAACACTGATTTGCATACTTTCATTCATGAATAAAACTTCTGTCTCTTGTGATCTTTCAATCGATCATTAATATATTAATCTTAATTAGTTAATGAATCAATAGCATCTTTATCTATACTTAGTTTCACAAGTATTTTCAATGTTTATAATGAATAGAGAGTGAGATCAGAAGTATTAAAATATGCAGAAGTATCTAGATATTTCTTCAGCACTTGCATATTTATATCTAATTCAGTCAGTGTTGAAATTACTTGTACAGAGATCTCTAGTTGAAATAATTATTGAATTTTCTT
The DNA here is from genome assembly GCF_000003855.2 of Blastomyces gilchristii SLH14081. NCBI lineage: Eukaryota > Fungi > Ascomycota > Eurotiomycetes > Onygenales > Ajellomycetaceae > Blastomyces > Blastomyces gilchristii. The sequence goes on along the minus strand of NW_003101677.1, from coordinate 2,222,897 downwards.
ATATTAATATTGTTGAGTTGCATGCATATCAGCTATCTGTTACTGTTGTAACTTTAACATTACTCAGAGTCATTGTAACATTGTATCTATGCTTATATTTAAGAGTTCTCTCGTGTTATCAGTAGATATGACTGCACTATTCATTGAATATGTGTTATCTGTGAAATCAGAAGAATTGTAATTATATGAATATCTCATACATCTAAGGTATCAGAACTCTCAGATCTTTCACTAATATTCTCTTTGTGAGATCTTGTTGCAGAGTCAGAGTGACTGGTGAGTGAGCTTCTATCTAAAAACTCAGTATTCATTTAACTAATTAAGACTCTGTGTTTACTTAACTGATTGTCATTTTCTCTATTTCTTATATATTGTTACATGTTCAGATATCTCAGTGAGTAATCATTTCTAATAAGAAGATAATAAATGTAAATAATTGTTTCTAATAAGAAGATAATGAACATTTTTCAAGTGTAAGAGACTTACACTAAATAGATCAGTATAATATATAGGTTTTATAACATAAAAGTGAAAAACATTAGAGAAGGAAAAAAGAGAAAGTACAGAAATTAGCAATCAGAGTGAATATTTATATGTATATACAGTGAAGCTTTATAGCAGAGGAATAGAAATTCTGTGTATATAATAAAGCTTCAGAGTGAAAGAATAGAAATTCCATGAGTTTTTCAGCTGAAGAATTGACAACTGAGAATTGAAGCTTTCAGCGGAATCTATGAAGTGTAATGAAATAGTCTATATAATTGATCGGGCGCAGTCTGTTACATTTATAGAGAAGTTATGATCTGATCTGATAACTATACTGAAGATCACGTAAGATTTAAGTATAGCTTTTCATTAATAAATAGATGATTAGATAAAATATTTAATAAGTATATTAAAATACTATCTGCAGTGCTTTGTTAATTACAATCAGAATATGTGAGTGTATTAATTATCACTTATAAAGTTTATATATAACAACTCAAAGCATGTTAGTACAGATAAAACTGTCTTTAAGATACTTACTGAGACTTAGCTATGAATAATCCTGATAAATCTGTCAAAGTACACTATAGAGTGTAATAATATCTGTGAATAGACTGAGAGAATTCAGAATATCTAAGAGAAAGTCTGTGAATTATTGAGAAAGACTCAAGAGTATTAAAAGAGATACTATAACTCTAAGCATATTATAAAGAGTTTTAAAAAAAATAATATAGTCTAACTAAGTCTGAAACACATTACTATATAAAAGTTTAGTAAGAAGCTGAATTTCTTACAAACAGAGTCTTATAAGATTGTGAATAAAATTAGCTTATAATTCTACAGATTGAAATTCTTATCAAAGTTATGAATGTACAATGTTTTTCATATCTCTTTACTCTGTAAATATAAGACATTTTCAGAAGAGAATTCTGTGATATATCACTCTGTTCATAAAGTACTATAGAGTGAAAGAGAACATCAGGTCAAAGAAATTATTAACTCAGAGAAGTAAGATTATAAGCTCTGATGCAAGATTCAGTGATAAGAATATTCTGATAAGATAAATAAGTTCACTTGAGAATTAACCAGATAGATAAGACATCTTCAGAAGCTGAGATATAACTTTTAAAGTATGAATTCTGATAAGTCAGAATAATATAATCTTTACTAAGAATCTGATTATAATAAAGATATTAACACTGTTATTTATAAATTCTAGTCTATAAAAATGATAAGTTTCTACTGAGATAAACAGTCTGCAGTGTATACAAACAGAAGAAGAAATCATATTATTATTAAAATTAAAAATTAAGAAAAATAAAAACTAAACTGTGAACACAATTTAGAGACTAACAAAGAAAAAATAAAGAAAGAACAATGAAAATTCATACTTATATTCTTAATACTTACAACATTTAATTCTCTCATAACTATCAATTTCTCTCTTCAAAGAAGCAGAGAGTATTATACTCATAGTACAGATAATTATTATATTTGATATAAAGATTATCAGAGATGCATTGACTTCAAGAGAGTTAGATATCAGAGTGTGTATAGTTATAATAAAATCTTAAGAGCTGATTATCTGTATATATAATCAGATATTTCTTATAAAGCTGTATTCACTTTCTCAGTTATACTAAAGTATTCAGGATGCTCAACAAACCGCTTCATCACAAACTCACTCAATTTTTCAAATAAGAACCGGCCGATAGATTCATTGAAAAGCCCTCAATCATACAAGCATTTTGACCCCATTGGTGACTGTATACCCTGTGTGGTAGTGAAGTTATTCTGCCAAATGTGAACCAGACATTGTTTGAAACTCCTGTGTGGAATTATGCCCTGTTCACCTCTATCACACCACAACCCCGGGCCAAATTACCATACAAATTGTAAGATGAAGAGACCTAGTCATATGCATTAATATTCTTAATTTTGAAAGATTCTCAATCTGTAATTGTGAAGATATCTGAGAAGTAACTTCTGTGAAAACCCTGTCTATCTTTGATGTTTCAAAACATTAACATCAAGTCTCACTCACATACTGTTCTTCTCAATCTGGCCTATCTTCAGCAGAAAAATACAAAAAGATACCTTGACAATAATATCAAGCACATAATCAACAGAAATATCTGAAGTGCATTCTCTGTGAAAACTCTGTCTGTTTTTGATGTATCAAGACATCAACACTAAGTCTCACTCTTATGCCGTCTCTTTCAATCTGGCTCATTCCTGGCAGAAAAATACAAAAAGATACCTCGGCAACTGTATTTAATACATAATCAGCGGACACAACAACTATAAAATCAGTATATCTCAAGGTCTGACTGAGCCTTTAATCCCTGCAGAGTGAGATATATTAAATCTAGTTTTAATATCTCAATATTCAATAGATTCTGCAAGAGATTGAAAACAGCAACTCTAGATTTCTATTGAATTTGAGAATTAACTCTAAATTAATATAATTATTGACAAAGTCTTCTATTTTAAGATATAAATAATCAGTTTCTCTACATTCTGCTGATAATATTTATATTATTATATAGAAACAGACTTATATTCTCTATAATATCAAGACTCTGAAGAGAAAAAGTCTTGATAGAAGATATATAGTAGTATATATCTTAGCAGTTTCTATTTCATTCTTCTGCAGTAGTTAATGTAAAAAAAAAAGATCTTAGAATTAATTTTTTACTTCTCTTGAAAAAGTAAGGTGTTTTTCTCTGAGTTTTATACAATATTTTTACAAAGAATTAAAATCAGAGTTATTTTCTGTTATAATTTTATATTTGTTTAAGTAAGAATTACTTTTTTCAGTAACTGAAGAGGTTTTATTAATACTTAATTCTCTTTTACACTCTTTATTAACTGATTTGAGTTGCATACTTGTTGTGTGAGAAGAATTGAATAATTTAAAATAAAATTGAATACTTTTAATCAATTTCTCTGCAAAAAATTAACTTATTCTTTATCAGTTTTTCTTCTAAAAACTGATATATTATCTAATTTATTATCAATTGATATCATACTTTTTCTCACTAGATTTCAAGAAATAGTTTATAAAAGATTTTATTACTTCATCTTAAAAATCAATTTTAGTTTATTAAATTCTCTTTAAAAATCTAATCTAGTTACTGAACTAGTGTGAAAAAAATCATCTATTTTATATATAAAAGTCTTTTATTCTTCTTTTGAAACAGTCTGACTAACTTTTCAATTGAAAATAGACTAATAAATCTCTTAATTGAAACAGTCTGATCAACTTTTCATTTAAAAATAGACTAATAAATCTCTCAATTGAAACAGTCTGATCAACTTTTCATTCAGTGACTAAAATGAGTTCAAGAGTACACTCAGTTGATGTGATAAAAGATGTTTTCTCATTGAGATTGAAATTCTAAAGAGAAGAAAGAAGAAAGAAATAGAGAAATAATAAGTTCTTGAAATACAGAAACTTAAAAACTAAGTAAAATTCTTCAACAACAGTGTCTAAGTGAGAAGAATGAAGAAGTTCTATTAATTCTTCATACTCAGACTAGACAACTACAAGAGATAATCAAGTTCAAACTTAGAATTTCAAACACAATTCAGAAAACATTGAAATTCTCTAGTACAGTCACTGACTCTTTCTCATCTTCTACTTCTTCATCTTCTTCTTCAAATTAGAAGAAAATATATGCTCAAGTAGCAGAATCTACTGTCTCTAAATCTGCTATCTCAAAACCTGCTCAACATTCTGAGAAAACTGAGAAGAATATTACTCAGATCTCTGTTCATAGAAAAGAAGAGAAAAAAATGCAAAAAGAGAAAAACTTTCAAATCTTCAGAAATAGAAGACTTATTCTCAAAGTCTTAAATCAGAAGATCTTATAAAGAAACAAGTTAAACTTAAATCTCATTTTCAGAATTAGAAATGAAATTAATCAGCAGTTCTTTTCTCATTTAATAACTGATATTAAAGTTTAAAAATTAGTTATAGCTTCAATTAAGTTATTCTTCTTTAAAGACTTCATCATTCTGACTACAATGTCTAAATTCAGTGAAGAATTTCTTATTCAGAATGAGAATCTCTGAAAATCAGCAGTAGAATCTTTGTTAAACATAATAATTCTATCTGAGAGAGATGAAAAGTGAGATAAATTGATTCTTTATAATATTTCAGCTGAAATTTTTGACTGTGAAGAAGAAATACTACTTCTTAAAAATGAATCAAAAGAATACAACTCTATTCAACTGAGAAAAGAGTCTATATAACTAAATTCAACTAAGTTCAGATAAGGCAGAAGACATGCCTCTGTTCTAGTATATATAAAGATACTTAAATAATTAAAGATCTCTGAAGTAAGAGTAGAAGATTTGAAAATAAGAGTTTATAAATATAAAGACTCAAGAATGAATCTCAAAGCTCAAACACAGTGTTCAAACTGTCAAAGATATAGATACTTTATAATCTCTTATTTTAGAGACTTAAAATGTTCATTCTATACTAGAGATTATAAATCTAGTGAGCATAAATGTGAAATATGCTTAAAAAGAGATGAAATATATTAACACACTCTGCTTAAATGCTTCAATTGTAAAGAAAAATATATATCTAGCTTAACAGAATGTATATTTACTTCAAGAACTCAGAAGAACTGAAGAAAAGATGATGCTCAAAGTAAATCTAAAACTGAAGAGAAAAGTCAAGTCAGTAAATCTACAACTGTAAGCTTAAAAAGAAGAAACTCTTAACTATTTAAATCTTCAAAGTTCAATTCTTCAGCTAAATATAAACAGAATTTGAATTCTTAAACATCTGGTAAGATTAGAGAATTAAGAAATGACTCTGATGATAAACTAGATAAAATACAAGCAGTTGAGATTCCTGCTTTTCAAAATAGTTATAATTCACTATCTGATGATAGTGATTAGATTCTACTCTATCTTCACTCTCTTTTAGTATGAATATACAATAAAAAGAATAAAAAAAGTTTAAAAACTCTTCAAAAATCACATTTATTTAACACAATATGAATAGAAACTCAAATTGTATTTATTCTTGTCTTCAGATTATATTTAAATAAAAAGTTAACTTTGTACTTCTTCAAGAATCAAACTTTGATACTGAGTAAAAGTATATCATTTCTTATTCAAGCTATTACTACTTTCTTTCTGAAAAATCTGAGATAAAATCAAGAGTAGTGATCTATAAGAGAAAAAGATCAAGATATCAACTTAATCTGAGATTTGATATTATATCTGACTCTGATATTCTAGTGAGTGATATTATAGATAAAGAGAATAAGTTTAATACTATTCAAGTCATAAAGATCTATAATGAAAAGTTATTGAAAGAAAATAATAATATCTGAATAATTAACAGAGAATCTATAAATATAATCTCTTAAAAATCTCTATAATTGTAGAAGACTTCAATGCATATCATCTCTGATGAAACTGAAAATATATAAGAGCAGTAAGTGTAGATAAACTGATTGAATGAACTTTTAAGTATTTAATAGACTTAGTTAACAAGTCTGATCAACAAACATTCTTTAGAAAAGACATGAAAAACAAATCTATTATAGATTTAACTTTCATATCACAAAATCCAATTAAAAAAAGACTTATAAACTGGTTTATTAATTCAAATAAAACCTCAGAATCAGATCATGAGATCATTCAATTTGATATTGAACTCAGTGAAAAACAATGAAGTGAAAATTCTCTTCTCTCTAATCAGTATAACTTTGAAAAAGCTTATTGAAAAGCAGTTAAAGAAAAAGTAAAACAGCTGAAATCTGAAAAGCAGAGTGAGCTCTATTGAAATCAGAGTCAAGATATCTCAAATAAAATACTTGAGAATAGAGTAAAGTTAATTACATCTATTTTTCTAACAAGTATTAGAGAAAATATTTGAAAGAAAAAGTCTTCTGAGTATTTTAAACCTTGATGAAATGAGAATATCACTTCTAAAAGAAAGCAATTAGTCACTGCTAAGAGAGATTGAAAGAATAACTTAATATCTGATAAAGAGTTCAAAGCTATTTAAAATGAATATTTTTTAGATATTAGAAAAGACAAAACAGATTACTGAAACAAATTTCTTGAATAAGTATAAGAAAAAGAAGTTTTTAAAGTCTTCAACTATGCTAAAACAAGAAGTGTAGCAAAGCTTTCAATCTTAGAATATGAATTTCAGAATGAATCATATACAGCAAACTCTTTTAAGAAAAAGTGTTCAGCTTTTATAAGAATTCTCTTTCAAAACTCATCACATTTAAAAGAGAAGAATGTATCATTTTATGAATATATTAATGAAAATAACTAAGAATGGCCTGAGCTTATATGTGATGAACTAGAGTCAGTAATATTCTCAAGTTTAATTAAAACTGCTACAGGGCCTGATTCAATCAATCACTTGATTATTCAAAAAACATATTCCTACTTAAAAAATGAATATTTTGAGCTCTTTTTCTCTCTCTTAAAAAATGATTATCATTCTGAATGCTGAAGAGAAGCTACTGAAGTAATTCTTTTAAAATCTAATAAAAAAGCTTCAATTTCTAAGTTATATAGAGTGCCCCGGTGGCCGAATGGTTAATGCGGCCACTCAGTAGCGCCTTGGCGTGGGAAACCAAGGCGCGTGGGTTCGAAACCCGCAGGGAATACATTAAATCTGGAACTCAAGCACCTCAGGTTTCTAATAAATACAGAGGTGTACAAATCACTTCAATGAATTGCTCTATGTTCCTGGGCTGGGAAGTTATTATCGCATGTATCTAATTGTCACTCCTTTGTATTTTCCTATGTTCTTGTTATCTTGGCGTGGTCTCAACACCTGTATTTCCTCCTGTATTATCAACACTTGACCTGTATTTAACATCACGGAAGAACTCATCATAAGTTCCGCTTGCATATGAGTATAATGAAAGAATAATAATAATAATAATAATAATAATAAGTTATATAGAGTAATATCTCTGTTGAACTGTTTGAGAAAAATTCTAGAAAAGATAATAGCTACTAGATTATCTTTTATAATGTAAGAGGCCTACGCTGAATAGATCAGTATAATATTTATAGATCTTATATGACAAAGTGAAAAACATTAGAAAAGAAAAAGAAAGAGAAAGTGTAGAAATCAGTAATTAAAGTGAATAATTATATGTGTACACAGTGAAGCTTCAGAGCAGAAGAATAGAAATTCTGTAGATATTCAAATAAGAATTGATGACTAAGAATTAAAGCTTTCAGCAGAAATCTATGAAGTATAATAAAATAGTCTATATGATTGATCAGGCACAGTCTGTCACATTACTCTCTTTCTTCTCTAGTTATGTGTAGTTCTCATTGATCAAGAGCCGCGGTCTCAGATAATGCAGAACTCAGAGTTCAGATCAGGTGATTATAGCTGACTTATTTTATCAGATATTATTAATCACAGTTATAAGATCTCTTATTGAGAATATTCTCAATCTCGCACTTAAGTTCATTATCTTCTTCTATAATCTCTGATAACTATCAGTCAGAAGTCAGTTGAGAAGAAAATGACTCAGTGATAATACAGTGAAGCAAGCTCATGTGAAACACATTATAAATCTCTGATAAGATATCAAGATAATAATTATAACTATCTAGAACTTCTGTCACTGTGTATTTCATATAATGATAATTCAATGTACAAAATGAGTATGTGATCTGTATATTTCTAAGATTTAATTATATAAGATCTTCTATCTTATACTGCTCTGTGAAATCTTGTCAGATATTAATTTAATCTGCTTAATCTTATTTAACACTTATTATAAAGGCTTCTACTCAGTCACAGATGTCTCAGAGCTTTGTCACTATATTATCAGTGATCTGAATTAAACTGTAGAGATTCAGTATAAACTGTGTGATCTCTAGAAGATTCAACACTTTCATATAGTAACTGTGTATAAGAAAGAACAGACTTACATCTATTGAAACAGTATCTCAGCTGTTGATAGCAATCTCTGCATGTAGAAGAAGATTATGTCAATTGTCTTATAAGTAATTATAGAACTTATGAAGATAATTCTTTACAGTCTGAATTGTCTGTTCTGACACATCATCAGTCTCAGAGTGATAGGTAGTTAATAAATGACATATAATCTTGAGAACTTGATAGATTCTTATTCAGAGAGTACTTATGAATTAACAGCTCTGATCTGATACTATAGATCTCAGTAATTCATATATCTGATAGAACAGACTCTGTAGAAAGACTTCAGTAACTCATTCAGTATTCATCTTATTATAAGATTTTTAATATTACATTTTTACTTAATTAATTTATAATAATCAGAATATTTCTACAATTCTTACTCTTAGAGAGATTAATAGTAAAGTCAAATATTATATCTTATCAGATTCTATCAGAGATATTAAGTGATTTCAGCAGGTCTTTTCTACAGTTCTTTTATATAATGATAGAAGAATAACAGTTGTAGTTTCAGATAAAATATCTGATACTGTTTAATATCTTGAGTTAGTAGAACTCTTGAAAAATTATTTAATACAGTTGTTTATAATATGAATAATCAGTTATACAAGAATTATACATCTCTTGCATTATCGGAGTGTGTAAGAATTCAGAGTGAGAGACTCAGTATTATTCACAGAATTACAGAGTATTATTACTATTGATTAAGCATTCTGAGATATCAGTTCTTATATATAGTTCTGAGAGAAATCAGAGTGATTCTTAATATACTACTTCAGTGAGTACTTAAAGAAGTTCATCAGTTTAAGCTATTATCTACTACAATTTATTCAGTGTAGATTCAGAAGATGTTCTAATCAGTGAAGTATATATAGTTATTATTATTATTATTATTATTCTTTCATTATACTCATATGCAAGCGGGGCTTATGATGAGTCCTTGCGTGATGTTAAATACAGATCAAGTGTTGATTATACAGGAGGAAATACAGGTGTTAAGATCATGCCAAGATGACAAGAACATAGGAAAATACAAACAAGTGACAATTAAATACATGTGATAATAACTTCCCAGCCCAGGAACATAGAGTGATTTATTGAAGTGATTTGTACATCTCTGTATTTATTAGAAACCTGAGATGCTTGAGTTTCAGATTTAATGTATTCCCTGCGGGTTTCGAACCCACGCGCCTTGATTTCCCATGCCAAGGCACTACCGGGTGGCCGCATTAACCATTCAGCCACCGGGGCAAGTATGTATAGTGTCATAAGTGATCTCATTGTAGTTAACTAAGATCTTCAAATTCAAGAGCTGATATTCTCAGTTCATTCAATGCATGTCTGTTACATTGAATAATATATCTTACTCTTGTTATGAGAGAGTGTCTGTTATTAAATTCTGACTGTCAGAGTGATAGTGTATAGTGAAATAAAAATAGCTTAATAGTTCAGATTATTACATCTGATGTTCAGTAAGCTTATAAGTGATTGTAAAATGCTTAAAATTCTTATAATCTGTGATTATCTCAAATTTGTGATTCGGAAGAATGTATGACTGCTGGATAATAACACAGCCGCTTCTGAACTTGCTTATGAATGTAAAGAGGTCATAGCGGCCATTAATTAATTTAGTGTACAGTATATAAGAAGCCAGTATATATCTGTAATCATATACTGACTTAAGAAACCTTTGAATCACATCTGATAGCATGTCTAAAAAGTAGTGAGAAGCAGATGCTTCTTCAGAATGTGATAATTTCATCTACAAAGCAATTCATAGTTATCATATCAGTGTGGTTCTAGAACACCTCAAAAGATAGTATATAAAGAGTGATAAGTGAAAGAGCATTCAATTGATACTGCTTTGCTTGTTGAGAGAAAACTTCACACTCAGATGAATACCATGTATGCGAATGAATGAGATGTGAGAAAGAGAATGAGAGCAGTGAATCAGATTCAAAGAAGTTCACTTTCTACTTAAAAGAAGAATAAAAAGAGAAGTGATCATCACTGAAGTTGTATAATAATAACAGAAATTATATAATGATATAGTAATATAATAATATAGTGATATAATAATATAGTGATATAATAATATAGTGATATAATAATATAGTGATATAATAATAGACATTATACAATTAACAAGAAATCACTGAAATGAATATCTCTCTTAGTTAATACAAATAACACTCTTCTCTGCTATCTGAATCAGAAGGTATACAGAACCTCTCAGAGAGTTTACTTAAAGCAGTAAGAAAAGCAGCTGAGACTGCTGAACCAGAATCAAAGCTCTGTATATGTATAAGAATTCTAAATGAAATTGAGATCTTGTATACACAGTGACAGACTGAGATGAAAGTCAAACAACAATTGACATTCACTGCAGATTAAGCATTCACTATGAAGAGCTTCACTAATACAATTATTATCATTAATAAGAATAGAGAAAACCCGGTCTTAGATCTGTAGTAAGAGATTAAATATTTATACAGATAGATAATTACACTGAATCTGAAGATTTTACTACAATTGTTCACAATCTCTTCAGAAATATACACATCATCAGAGATCACTGTGCAGAATGAGAATTTGAACATGAAATATATCAAGTCAGAAGATCTGTCAGAGTTATCAAGCTTTAATAGTGACTGAAAAAATAATGCTGTAATCAGCTGGCTAAGTCAGATACAATTATATTATCAGATTGAACATGAACTTATAGATAGATAATTAACAGAATTTTAACAAGTCTTAAGATCTGCTGCATTTCTATATGAAAAAGTGAAGTTATTGTGAATAACTGATGAAAAGATGAATCTCACAGACTCAGAATGATATTCATTCTCATAAATATAAAATGAGTTTTTCAAATGAATCTTACATAACTTTGAGAAAGTGAATATATAAGATAAGTATTACAAATGCTTCACTGAGTGTAGATAAGTAAGTAATCTTATATTATACTTCACACACTTCAGTTTATACTATCTTATATTGAATGAAGAGCTTTTAATATCTTTCTATTTACAGATCTTCATTCATGATCTTACATCTGAGTTAAGAGTGAAATGAAAATACTTAATCTTATAATCAGACATGATAAAAGAAGCATATAATATTCTTATTATACAGAAATAAGTAAGTCAATCATAATAGAAAATACTGCAATTGAGTATATCTCAATGAAGAATGAGTAATCAGACTTTCATAACACAAGTTATACATCTGAACACAATAAATCTAGATCTGAATGTCATTATTAAAGCACTGAATTCTCTGAAAAAGAGATCTTCTGAGTGAAAATCTTGATATTATAAGCATTGAGCTTGCTTTAACTGCAGATGCTAAAAACATGATGTAAAAGATTACACACAGTATGTACAGTTAAGAGAAGCAAGAGAGTTAAAAAACTAATAGAATTAGTTAGCTTGAAGACACTCACTGATATTCTATGAACAGTTTTCAAAGTGAAAGAGATGCTCATATTAGATGACTCTCTGAATTCTGCAAATATCAAGAGAAAGCAGGCTTCTGAATAAGATGCAGATGAGAATGATGAAGTGAACACTTATCTCAATACCTTGAGATCTGAAATGTTAATGTATAAAGAGCACTTGAATAAGAATTGAGAGATGGCTGTAAAAGTATTAGCAGATATAGAAGCTTCTACACAATATATTAATAATTATAGAATTTAAAGACTAAAAGAGATCTGCTGAGTGAAGAATCTCTAATGTATAAAATTATCTAATAACTGATATTTAATATCATCTGTAAGAGTAAGAGTTCTCTTGCACTTTAAAGAATGATCTTACTATATTTGAGTATGAGAGCTGCAGAATGTGAAATATAATCTTATTCTCAGACTTGATTGATTTCAAAGATTCAATCTACAGATTCAATGATGTACATGTTATATGCAGTTAACCGATAAGAAGAAAATGATTCATATAATTCTATCAACTGATATGAGAGGGACATTTCATATCTCTGATATAGAAGAGTTAAATCTGCTTATACATTAATAAGTAAAGAGAATAATTTATAAGATCTTATCTGAAAGCATTCTGTATATCATATGAGATCTGAAAGCAGAGTAAATTAAGATAAAGAATATACAGAAGGACAAGTATATGAAGAATCTTCTGAAGAAGTATAAAAAAGGTCTTTCAAACAGATCTTTCACTGGAATTACTGCTGGAACAAGAATTCATACATGAGATTGACACAGGGGACATGAAACCAGTCAATCAAAATGTGTATTCTCTGTCACAAACATATCTTGAAGAACAGAAGCATCAGATCACAGATCTTCTAGAACATGATCTCATACAATTCTTATCAAGTGTGTGAGGCTTTCCAGTTCTATTTATGAAAAAGATGAGTGAGAAGTGACAGATGTGTATCAATTATCAAGCACTTAACAAGCTTATGATCAAGAATGAATATTCACTATCACAGATTCAATAACAGTTGAATACAGTTAAAAACATCTGATATCTATTGAAGATTGATCTTCTCTCAGAATACTGACAGATTTATATAGATAAACTGTCAGTTCTATGAACTATGTTTAATATGTAATGAGAGAAGTTTGAATTCCTGATAATATTATTCAGTCTGATAAATGTGATCATTATCTTTTAAATAATGATGAATATGATTCTTCATAAACAGAATGAATTCTCATGTCTTATATTTCTGAATGATATTCTATTCTTCTTAAACTTATATAATGAATATCTGAAGCATCTTAATAAAGTGCTTATAACTCTAACAGAGTATAAGCTCTATACTAAATTAACAAAGTGTGTGTTTGAAATGAAAGAGTTGAAGTTCATAGAATATGTAGTGAGTGATGACTGTATACACCTTATTCTGAAGAAATTGAATGTTATAGCAAATTGATCACAGCTGAGAAATGTACATCATGTATAACAGTTTCTTGAGTTAATCTCATATTATCACAGATTCATTAAGAATTTCACATAAATAGCTGTATCACTCTCAGATCTCTTAAGAGAAATGAATGCTAATCTGCAGAAGAAGAAGTTTTAATCAATTATCTGAAATATCATATACAAAGAGGCTTTTCTCACACTGAGAGAATGTATAATAACATTCTCAGTACTTATTCAATCAGATTGTGATAAACCTTTCTATATCAAGATAAACACATCTGAATGAGCTATCAGAGATGCTCTTCTACAAATGAGCAAGAATAGCAAGCTGCACTCAGTGATGTACAATGATAGAAAACTATCAGATGCTGAGCTCAATTATTCAGTGTATGAAAAGAAATTGCTAGCAATCAAGCATATGCTGATATTATAAGATAGATATATCAACAACAGACATACAATAACAGTGATCATAGATTATAAAAGTCTCATCTATCTACAATTAACAATAAAATCTTTCAAAGACTTAGTATATTGAATCTCAGAGTTTCAAGTGTATAATCTTAATATCAAATACTGAAAGAAGTCAGATACTGTGATATCTGATGCAATTAGTTGCAGATCTGATTTCATGAGTGAGAGTTCTGTGAATCAGATATAAGAAAAGTTCACATTAAATATACTGAGAGAATGTAAGAAATCAGAATGAGTGAATACAATGATCTCTTAAATAATGCAGCCGCTTCTGAACTTGCTTATGAATGTAAAGAGGCCATAGCAGCCACCAATTAATTTAGTGTACAGTATATAAGAAGCCGGCGTACACCTGTAATCATACGCTGGCTCAAGGAATCTTTGAATCACAAATTTGAAAACACTTTAGAGTTCAGAGTCTTATTCTTCTAGACAGTGTATAATTGTAAGAAGCTTCTTATCATAGATCTTATAATTGCATTTGATAGAACTCAGTTTCTTAGACATGAAGACATATGATTGTAAGACATCTTCATTATTATATTATAATATAGCTTCTTCTATAACATAGTCAGAGAAATTAACTTCAATAACTATCTTATAATCAGAATTAAATATTATCAGTAGAAAGATATTAATAAATATCTTCATTATCTGTATAAATGCAGCTTCAGCATCTGCTGATTACTGAAATACTGAGTTCTTCTTAATAAGTTCTGTAAGTGATGTCATGATATCTGAGAAGTTTTGTATAAATCACTGGTAGAAGTTAGTAAATTTAATGAAGCTTTATACATGTTTCACAGTACATGAAGCTTTTCATTCAAGAATGATAAAGATCTTCTCAGAATTCATTCAAATTCTCTTCTCAGCTTCTATGATAAAACCTAGGCATTTGGTACTCTTGACTTTAAAATCACACTTGTTAATATCTATTAATAATTCTGCTTCTTATAATTATTGTAATACTCTCTGTACATATTTCTGATATTTCTTTCTAAATTCATCAGTGAAGATGAGAATTTTATCTAGATATGTAGATGTGAACTTATCAAGAAAATCTCAGAGTACTCAGTTGATTTACTTCTGAAATATACTGAGAGTGTTAGTCAGTTCAAAGAGTGTGACTATCTATTCAAAGAGATTATAATATGATCAGAATACTGTAACCTATTCATGTTCTTCAGTGATACAAATCTTATGAAACACAGTGATAACATTTAACTTTGTAAATTATTAAGCTCACTTGATACATGCTAGAGTTTCATTAATAAGAGATAAGAAATAACAATCTTTCTTTGTCAATCTACTCAGATCTTGATAGTTCACACAGAATCAGAGTTCTTCATCTGATTTCATTATAAAGAGAATAGCAGCTGTGACAGAGAAGTTACTAATATGTATGAATTCTTTATTCAACAGATCATTAAGTGTCTTTCAAAGAAGAAGAAGTTCATCTCAGAATATATTATAAAGAAGATCTTATGATAATTCAGAGTCTTTGTCATTCTTCTTTTCTAACTTGATACTGTGGTTCACTTCTGAACCTTGTAAGAGAGGTAGATTTGTAACATTATTATCTTATCAGAAAATATCTAGATATTCATCATATTATTAAGAGAGTTTTGTATGAGAATCTGTTATTATAACACAGAATAACTTCTCTAGAGCTTTTTTAATATTAGTCAGACTGATGAAGTAGATTATTATATAATTCTGCTATCAGTGATCTTGTCAGTGATTCTGTCAGTAACTTCTTTTTCAGAGCATTTTATAAGCATTGACAGAGATCTGTGTCAGATTCATAGTCTTGTGAATATTATCTTCATGAATTCTATCATTATTAGGAAATATTAAGCTTCTGTTTCAAGTGTTTAATAACATACCTTGTTCAGATAGTCAGACAAGTTCTAATATAAGATTATAATCAAGATTATTAACTTCATATACATAGGCTTCTTCACATTGATGTCTCTTAATATCTAAGTTTAGCTTCATTATA
Source organism: Blastomyces gilchristii SLH14081 (assembly GCF_000003855.2). NCBI lineage: Eukaryota > Fungi > Ascomycota > Eurotiomycetes > Onygenales > Ajellomycetaceae > Blastomyces > Blastomyces gilchristii. Next base: position 2,207,077 of record NW_003101677.1, on the reverse strand, counting down.
TAATGAGTTCAAATGTCTTTTGAGTCATTAAATTCTGTAAGAAGTTGAGGTTTTAATAAGAGAATACACTGAAGGTTATAACATCTTATAACTGAAGATTTAATCATTGTATAATAACATAGATCATTATCTATCATAGGTTTCATATTATACATATTATCAATCACGGTAGATACAAGAATTGTATTTCATTATTATTTTTCTCTTTAAATTGTTATCATCTGACCTCTTCAAGCTTCTGTTTACAAATTTGAATAGAAGCTAATCTTTTCTCTGTTTTATCAGAGTATCTGCATAGTTATCTTCTGAATCTTTCTTCAATACAATGTGATTGATGTGAACAGGTACTGATTCATTCTTTGAATAAGAAGATACTGATTTTTCTCTGAAGTGAGAAGATATATAGACTGATCAGCAGTTGAAAGCAATGTATTCTGATTAATTACAATTAATACACATCTCTCATTGACATTTATCAGTGACATCTTCAGAAGTGATCTCAGAGACTCAGAAGCCTGTTCAGACAGCAGAAACCCTTGTTTATGTATAGATATTTGAGTTCACTCAATTCATAGCATCTGCATTGTTATACTTCAGTGCAGATATATGAGTGACTGAAATATAACATCTTCTATCACTGTTCTGTATACTCTTAAGGTTGATGAGATAATCATTCAATGTTTAAAGTTTTATGTAAAAACCTTTATAAGTCTGATCTTCATCTACTCTTATGAGAGTCTGTAGAAGTTCAAAAGTTAGTGTCTTCTTAAGCATGCTAATCTTCATTCTATTCTGTCAAGGTTGATCACCTGCTTGTAGAATCTTAGTGTTGAAATCAGAGATAAATGTTATAAGAGAAGTATTTCTCTGTTAAACACTCTGTAATCAATCTAATACCTTCTATTATATAGCAGTGTCTCGGAACAGAACATCAAGATATTTAATACTGTTATCAGATGTACATAATGCTAATTTGCATGCTTTCATTTATAAATGAAACTTCTGTCTGATGCGATCTTTCAATTGATCATTGATATATTAATCTTGATTAGTTAATGAACTGATGACATCTTCATCTACACTTAGTTTTGTAAGTATTTTCAATCTTCATGATGAGTATAGAGTGAGATCAGAAGTAGTAAAATATGCAGAAGTATCTAGATATTTCTTCAGCACTTATATATTCATATCTGATTCAGTTGATGTTGAAATTACTTGTGCAGAGATTTCTAGTTGAGATAATTATTGAATTTTCTTATATTGATGTTGTTAAGTTATATGCATATCAGCTATCTGTTGCTGTTGTAATTTCAACATTGCTTAAAATCATTATAGCACTGCATCTATGCTTGTGTTCAAGAGTTCTCTCATATTATCAGTAGACATGTCATTCATCAGATGTGTGATATCTGTGAAATCTGAAGAAGTGTAATTATATAAATATCTTATGTATTTAGAGTCTTAGAACTCTCAGATCTTTCACTAACATTCTCTTTATAAGATCTTATTACAGAGTCAGAATGACTGATGAGCAAGCTTCTATCTGAGAACTCAGTGTCTGCTTAACTAGTTAATTGTTTTTCTATTTCTTACACATCATTACATATTCAGATATCTTCTCAATAAATAATCATTTCTAATAAGAAGATAATGAATGTTTTTCAAGTGTAAGAGATCTACACTGAATAGATTAGTATAGTATTTATAGGTCTTATATAACAAAGTGAAAAACATTAGAAAAGAAAAAGAAAGAGAAAGTGCAGAAATCAGTGATTGAAGTGAATATTTATATGTATACACAGTGAAGCTGCAGGGCGGAAGAATAGGAATTCTGTAGATTTTCAGCTGAGGATTGATGACTAAGAATCAGAGCTTTTGACAGGAATCTATAAAGTATAACGGAATAGTCTATATGATTGATCGGGCGCAGCCTGTCACATATAAGCTCTATTCGTGATTCCCTTCTATTTAATAAACAAATGAGAGATAGAAAACAATGTTCTGCAATTAACACTGTTCTTTCAGTTATTCATGATATTCAAGTAGCAAAGCATGAAGGCCTGGTCTCAACTGCAGTTTTTATTGATATAAAAGATGCATTTGATCATGTTTCAAAGTCTAAGATGATTCAAACTTTGAAGATGTTAAAACTGTCACTTTCTCTAATAAAATGAGTTAATTATTTTATATCTAAAAGAATTATACAACTATTCTTTGATGAAAGAAAACAAGATAAGACTGAGATAAAAATAGAAGTACTGTAAGAATATTCAATCTTACCTGTTTTATTTGCAATATACACTGTATATCTATTCAAGAATAGAGAGATGAAAATAGTGAGATCTTCAAGTTATGTAGATGATATTGATCTACTCTACAGTTCAAAGAGAATCAAAGAGAATTTAGAAGTAATTGAGAAAGCAGTAAAGAAAATCTTTGTTAGAGCAGATATCAATCTAATTCAATTTAATATGAGTAAAACTGAGTTAATTCACTTTTTTCTCAGATTTAATGACAAAGAACTAAGTCTAACTCTTTTGAATAAAGAGATTAAACTCAGTTTGAATGTTAAATGACTAGAAGTATGATTAAACTTCAAGTTGAATTTTAAATATCATATTTAATAAAGAATCATCAAGACAGAGAGACTACTGAATAGTATAATCAGACTATCAAATACTGAGTATAAGAGGCCTACGCCGAATAGATCGGTATAATAAATAGAACCTATATAACAAAGAGAAAAACGTTAAAGAAGAAAAAGAAAGAGAAAGTATGAGAATTCATAATTAAAGTGAATATTTATACGCATATGTGGTGATGTATGTAGTGAAGCTTCGGGGTGGAAGAATCTATACACATTTGTAGCGGCTGAGGATTGGCAATTGAGAATGACTGAGAATCAGAGTGCATGTGTTTAAGAATGAAGTGATTGAAATCTGTGAAGTGTAATGAAATAGTCTATATGATTGATCAGGCGCAGCCTGTCACATTAGCCCTCTCTTTTCAGAAGTAGTTCTCATCAGTCAAGAGCTGCTGTTTCAGATAATGTGAAACTCAGAGTTCAGATCAGGTGATTATATCTGACTCATTTCATGAGATATTATCAGCTGCAGCTATGAGATCTCTTATTGAGAATATTCTTAATCTCTCACTCAAGCTCATTATCTTCTTCTATGATGCCTGGCAGCTGCCAGTTGAAAGTCATTTGAGAAGGAAATGAGTCAGTGACAGTGCAGTAAAGCAAGCTTGTATGAAAGACATTATGAATCTCTGATAATATGTCAAGATAGTAGTTATGACTATCTAGAACTTCTATCACTTTATATTTAATGTGATGATAATTCAGTGTATGAGATGAATATATGATATGTATATTCTTAAGATTCACTCATACTAAGTCTTCTATCTTATATTGTTCAGTGAAGTCTTGATAAATATTGATTTAATTCTCTTAATCTTGTTTCACAGTTGTCATGAAGACCTCTGCTCAGTTGTGAGCATCTCAGAGCTTTATTACTATATTATCAGTGATCTGAATTGAACTGCAGAGATTCAGTGTGAACTGTGTACTCTCTAGAAGATTTAACACTTTCATGTGATAACTGCATGTAAGAAAGAATAAGCTTATGTCTGTTGAAATGACATCTTATTCATTAATAGTAATCTCTGTGTGTAGAAGCAGGTCATGCTAATCATCTTATAAGTGATTATAGAACTTATGAAGATAATTCTTTACAGTCTGAATTGTCTGTTCTGATGTATCATCTGTCTCAGAGTGATTGACAGTTGACAGACAGTGTATAATCTTGAGAACTTGACAGATTCTTGTTCAGAGAGTGCTTTCAAATTGACAGCTCTGATTTAATACTATGAATCTCAGTAATTCATACATCTGATAGAATAAGCTTTATAAAAAATCTTTAATAACTTGTTTAGTATTCATCTTATTACAAGGTTTCAATATTACATTCTTGCTTAATTAATTTATAATGATCAGAATGTTTCTACAACTCTTACTCTCAGAGAGATTAATAGTAAAGTCAATTATCACATCTTATCAGATTCTATCAGAGACATTGAGTAATTTCAGTAGATCTTTTCTACAGTTCTTTCACAAGATAATAAATGAACAATGATTACAGTTTTGAATGAAATGTCTGATGCTGTTTAATATCTCAGATCAGTAAAACTCTTGAGAGATTATTTAGTACAATTGTTTATAATCTGAGTGGCTGATTATATATGAATCATATATCTCTTGCATTATCTGAGTGTGTAAGAGTTTGAAGTGAGAGACTCAATGTTGTTCACAGAACTGCAGAGTGTTATTATCATTGATTAATCATTTTAAGATGTCAATTCTTATACATACTTCTGAGAGAAATTGAGATGCTTCTTAACATACTGCTTCAGTGAGTGCTTGAAGAAGTTCATCAGTTTAAGCTGTTATATATCATAATTTATTCAGTGTAGATTCAGGAGAAGTTGAGATATCAGTGTCAGTATCAGTGTCAGTATCAGTGACAGTTTGAAGAGAAAGTGTTCTAATCAGAGAAGTGTGAATAGTGTCATGAGCTGTTTCATCTTAATCAACTAATATCTTTGAATTCAAGAGTCAGTGCTCTCAGTTCATTCAGCAAGTATCTGTTATATTGAATGATATATCTTGCTCTTGTTGTGAGAGGGCATCTGTCATCAAGTTCTGGCTGTCAAAATGATAGTTTATTGTAAAATGAAAGTGACTTAAGAACTCAGATCATTGCATCTGTTATTCAGTAAGTTTATAAGTAGTTATGAAGTGCTTGAGATTCTTATGATCTGTGATTATTTCAAACTCAGAGATGCTTCAGAGTTCAGAGTCTTATTCTTCTAGACAGTGTATAATTATGAGAAGTTTCTTATTATAGATCTCATAGTTGCATTTAATAAGACTCAGTTTCTTAGATATGAAGGTGTATGATTGTAAGATATCTTCATTATTATATTGCAATATAGCTTCTTCTATGATATAGTCAGAGAAATTAGCTTCAACAACTGTCTTATAATCAGAATTGAATGTTATCAGTAGAGAGATATTAATAAACATCTTCTTTATCTGTATAAATACAGCTTTGATGTCTACTGATCATTGAAATACTGAGTCTTTCTTAGTAAGTTCTGTAAGTGATCTTGCAATATCTGAGAAGTTTTGTATAAATTGCTGATAGAAGTTAGTAAATCTGATAAAGCTTTGTATATCTTTCACAGTGCATGAGACCTCTCATTCAAGAATAGCAGAGACCTTCTCAGAATTCATTTGAATTCCCTTGTCAGCTTCTATGATAAAGTCTAGATATTTTATACTTTTAATCTTAAAATCATACTTGTCTATGTCTATCAGCAGTTCTGCTTTCTGTAGTTATTGTAATATGTTTTACATGTGTTCTTGATATTCTTTCCTGAATTCATCAGTGAAGATGAGAATGTTATCAAGATATGCAGATGTGAATTCATCAAGAAAGTCTCAGAGTGCTCAGTTGATATACTTCTGAAATATACTGAGAGTGTTAGTCAGTTTAAAGAGTGTAACTACTCATTCAAAGAGGTCATATCATGTTCAGAATGCTGTAAGCCACTCATCTCCTTTAATAATGTGAATCTTATGAAATGTGATGATAATATCTAACTTTGCAAATCATTGAGCTTGTCTGATGTGAGCTAGAGTTTTATTGATAAGAGATAAAGAATAACAGTTCTTCTTTATTAATCTGTTCAATTCTTGATAATTCACACAGAACTGGAGTTCTTTACCTGATTTCTTGGCAAAGAGAATAGAAGCTGTGATGAAAGAGTTGCTAATATATATAAATTCTTTATTTAACAGATTATTGAGTATCTTTTGAAGGAGAAGAAGTTCATCTTGAGACATATTATAAAGAGGATCTCATGATGATTCAGAGTTCTTACTGTTTCTCTTTTTCAACTTGATACTGCGATTCACTTCTGAACCTTGTAAGAGAGATAGATTTGTAACATTATTATCTTATCAGAAGACATCTAGATATTCATGACATTGTTAAGAGAGTTTTGTATGAGAATCTGTTGTTATAATATAAGATAACTTTTCTAGAGTCTTTTTAATATTGATCAGACTGACAGAATAGATTGATATATAGTTCTGCTGTCAGCAATCTTGTCAGTGACTCTGTCAGTGGTTTTGATAATGACTTCTTTTTCAGAGTATTTTATAAGTGTTGACAGAGATCTGTGTAAGATTCATAGTCTTGTAAATATCATCTTTGTGAATTCTATCATTGTTAGAGAATATCAAGCTTCTATTTTAAGTATTTAACAAGATATCTTATTCAGATAGCCAGGCAAGTTCTAATATAAGATTATAATTGAGATTATCAACTTCAGTCTTCATATATGTAGACATCTTCATGTTAATGTTCTCTTATATCTATATTTAGTTTCACTATGTAACAGGTACAAACATCTTTTAAATCATTAAATTCTGTGACAAGTCAGAGTTTTGATAAGAGAATACACTGAAGATTATAATGTCTTATGACTGAAGATTTTATCATTGTATAGTGGCATAGACCGCTGTCTATCATGGCTTTCATATTATACATATTATCAATCACAGTAGATACAAGAATTGCATTCATTATCATTTTCTCTTCAAATTGTTGTTGTCTGATCTCTTCAAGCTTCTGTTTATAAATTTGAACAGAAGCTAATCTTTTTCCTGTTTCATTGAGATATTCTTGTAGTTATCTTCTGAATCTTTCTTCACTGCAATGTGGTTGATGCAGACAGGTGCTGATTCATTCTTTGAATAAGAAGACACTAATCTTTCTCTTGATTGAGAAGATGCCTGTCTTTTACTTAAGTGTGAAGACTCATAGGTCAATCAGCAGTTGAAAGTGATGTGTTCTAATCAGTTACAGTTGATGTATACTTCATGTTGATGTCAATCAGCGACTTTCTCAGAAGTGATTTCAGGTACTTAGAAGCCTGTTTGAACAGTGAAAACTATTGCTTATGTATAGACATTTGAATTTATTCAGTTCATGACATCTGCATCATTGCTGTTCTTCAGTATGAGTGTATGAGTGACTGAAGTGTAATGTCTTCTGTCACTGTTCTATATACTCTTGAGCTTGATCAGATGATTGTTCAATGTTCAGAGCTATGTGCAGAAATCTTTATAAGTCTGGTCTTTATCTATGCTTACAAGAGCCTGTAAGAGTTCAAAAGTTAATGTCTTCTTAAGTATACTAATCTTCATTTGATTCTCTCGAGATTGATCATCTGCTTCTATAATCTTGATGTTGAAGTTAGAGATGAATGTTGTAAAAGAAGTGTTTCTCTGTTGAGCACTCTGTAATCAATCTAATGCTTTCTATTGTATGGCAGTGTCTTGAAACAGAATATCAAGATGTTTGATGATGTTATCAGGTGTTCACAATGCTGGTTCATATGCTTTCATTCATGGATGAAACTTCTGTTTCATGTGATTCTTCAATTGTTCATTGATATATCAATCTTGATTGATTAATGAACTGATGACATCTTCATCTACACTCAGTTTCACGAGCATTTCCATTGTTCATGATGAGTAGAGAGTGAGATTGATAGTATTGAACTATGTGAGAGCATCTAAGCATTCTTTCAGTGCTTTTATATTCAATTCTGTAGATATTAAAATTGTCTGTGCAGGAGTTTCTTGTTGTAATAATTGTTGAATTCCTTTATATTGATGTTGTTAAGTTGCATGCATATCAGCTATTTATTGTTGTTGTAGTTTCAACATTACTTGAAGCTACTGTGGCACTGTGTCTATGCTCGTGTTCGAGAGTTCTTTCATACTATTGTTAGACATGGTTATATTGATTGTCAGATGTGAAAGTGTAATTGTATGAGTATTCTCATATGTCTGAGATGTCAGAACTCTCCGGTCTTTCACTGATATTCTCTTTGTAAGATCTTACTGTCTTCATAAGATCTTGTTACAGGGTCAGAGTGACTGATGAGCAAGCTTCTATCTGAGAACTTAGTGTCTGCTTAACTGTTTAACTGTTTCTCTATTTCTTACATGTTGTTACACATTCAGATATCTCTCAATGAATAATTGTTTCTAATGAGGAGACAATGAATGTTTTTCTAGTGTATGAGACCTACACTGAATAGATTGGTATAATAAATAGAACTTATATAACAAAGAGAAAAATGTTAGAGAAGGAAAAGAAAGAGAAAGTGTGAGAATTAGCAATTGAAGCGAATATTTATACATGTATGTGATGGTGTACACAGTGGAGCTTCAGAGTGGAAGAATCTATACACATTCGTGGCGGCTGAGGATTGGCAATTGAGAATGGCTGAGAATCAGAGTGCACGTGTTCGAGAATGGAGCGGTTGAAATCTGTGAAGTGTAACGGAATAGTCTATATGATTGATAGGGCGCAGCCCGTCACACTGAGAGAGATCTATTCTTTCAGGCTATGAGACAGTTATACATAGTCTGTATTATCTCAGTAGCTGATTATGAAGTTCAAGTTTAATTAAATAATTAAGATAATTTCACTGAACTCTTTCAAAGTCTATAAAACAGAGCTTTGAGAAGAATTCTGAGAGTATTTAAATCATCTTCTATTAAAGCAATGAAAAGTGAAGCCTCAATTTCATCTTCTACTATTTGATTTGAAAAAGCCTGTATAAACTATGCTCTGAGAGTCATGAAGATAAGCTTAAATCATATAATTAGAGAAAGAGTCTCTTCTTCATTTTCATCAGTTAACTCAGAAAATGAACTGAATTAAAATAGATTTCTTGATTGAAATGAGAATAATGCTTTAAAGAAAATACTCTCTCAACTGTATAGACTATCATCACTTATTAAAAATCAATTTTCTTTATTAAATGTTGAGAAAATTAAGCATGAGAAGATATTTTTCTGAAGAGAAGAGCTGAAATCTCTCATAGACTTACAAATAAGTGAACTATCTAAAGAGAGAGAATATGAATAGTATTTGAAGAAGATCTCTATAATCAATATAAAAGACTCTATTCTGGTTTACTCAGATGACTCATAAAATGAGAATTTAAATAGATTAGGCGCAGGCATTGCTTAGACTGAAGATAATATCAATTTTATCTCAGATTTCTGAAATTTAGACTGTGAATCTGAAGTCTTTGATGCTGAACTATTTGCAATAGTGAAAGCTTTCAAACTCATTGAAATGAAATCTTATAAAAGAGAAAATAGTTTGAAAGAGGCATGAATATTCTCTGATAGTCAAGCTGCTTTAAAAAGACCTAGAAATAGTCAGATTCATAATAATTAAATAAATCTTGAACTGATTTTAAACTCTGTTTTAAAAATTCAAAAGAGAAGAATATTAAAACTGATAATTCATCTGCACTGAGTTTCTGCTCATATGAATATTTGTAAGAATAAGTGCTCACAGGCAATTATTCAGGTGTTTGCAGCTTGGCATGATATGTACTGTTAACTACTAGAAGTATTTGTAATAGAAAGATAAAATGTAGAAATCAAATGAATAATAGCATTCAAGCTAAGTTAGAAATAGTATTCACAAACTCCAGTCTATATAGTTATGTGTAGCCAAGAGCTGCCAACTATATTAATTACATAAGAGATAGAAATAGAGATAAAGAATCTGCAAGAAGTGAGATTTCTTACATACTTCTCTCTCTCTAAGACTTTATTCATGAAGCCTTTCACTGAGTGATTTCATAGAATCAGGCTCAGCACTGCAGTGATACTCACTAAAAACCCTTCATATCTATATAAAAAAAACCTCAGTGAGGAAAAATCTCTTATTACTATAAAGAGAAAAGAGTCTGTTACTCAGTTTCTTATTTCATGAGATTCTTTATAACCTGCAGATCTTTCTTCAACTATTATACAGATTCATCTTGCATCTTTTATACAGAAGAGTTCTGATTAACTCTCAATTATTTCTGCAAGATTCTTGTATAATTATCACACAGGTTCATTTCACATCTTTCAATCTGAAGAGTTTCAGTTAATCTTCAATCATTTTTTCATAAGATTCTTATGTGATTACTACACAGATTCATTTCACAGATGAATTACTTTCTGTGAGATCACTCTTATCAAAGAGAAGCATTCATAAGTTGATCTTTCTCTTATTTTCATAAAGTATCATTCTTTGACACTGTAGAATTGTGAGGAAGTTTTCATTCTTTTATCAACTCTGTAGAATTAAGGAATCAAGATATCTGTAGACTGCAATCACTCTTTATAATCATATAGAAAGATTCAGATCTGCAATTCATAATCACTCTTTATTTATTAGAGTAATCTGACTGTTTCACAGAATTACTTATAGTGTAAATAAATCTCTCTAGAATTATTATTATTATTATTCTTCAATTATAGATGTATGCAGTCAGACACTATGACATCTACCTGAGAACTTTTAGTTCTCAGGGTTTTTCCTATATCTGTAAAGTTAACTATTATACATTCATCAATTTCAGATATGTAAAATCAGAAAATTCCAGCTCAGAATACAAAAACTGTTTACAAATTGCAGTATTTTAACATCTTCTGATACTTTGAAATCATTTGAAAATATCATGACAAAGGAAACGAGAACACATTCTCAAAGATAGACACATTAAATAGATAGATAGAAAGGAATTGAAAGGAAAAGACAAAGTAAAGAGAGACTGTAACAAAACAAATTATTAAAAGATAGTATATAGCTGTTTTAACAGACTATATCTGATTGATTTCGTTCTCTTCATATTCAGATATTTCTGAATTTAGTCATTTTCTTGTAGCTGCTTGAGTTTCTGATAGAAAGTCTATTAAGTAGTTAATTCCTGTCTCAGTTGAGAATAAGAATCTCATATTTTATTGATTTAGATCATACTTCTTATTATTATTATTATTATTCTTCAATTATAGATGTATGTAGTCAGAGACTATGACATATACCTGAGAACCTTTAGTTCTCAGGGTTTTTCCTATATCTATAGAGTCAACTATTATACACTTATCAATTTCAGATATGTAAAATCAGAAAATTCCAGCTCAGAATACAAAAACTGTTTACAAATTGCAGTATTTCAACACCTTCTGATACTTTGAAACCATTTGAAAATATCATGACAAAGGAAAAGAGAACATAGTCTTAAAGATAAACATATTAAATAGATAGATAGAAAAGAACAGAAAGAAACAAGTACAGTAAAGAGAGACTATAACAAAATAAAATTATTAAAAGATAGTGTATAGCTGTTTTAACAGACTATATCTAATCAATTTTCACCTCTTCATATTCAAATACTTCTGAATTGAGCCATTTTCTTGTAGCTGCTTGAGTTTCTGATAGAAAGTCTATTAAGTATTTAATTCCTGTCTCAGTTGAGAATAAGAACCTCATATTTAATTGATTTAAATCATACTTCTTCTTTAATCTGACTCTGAGACTATTGTATAATGTACAATGTATTACAATATGCTCAGGATTTTCATTTGTATTGTAGAATGAGCACTCTGTTGAATCAAATCTATCATCAAATCTTTGTATATAGGATTTGAAATAACCATGTTCTAGTTTTAGCTGAATTATGAATGAGAATATTTTCTTTTTACATTTAATTGAACAAGATTTCCACTTTGATTTTATCTCAAATCTTGAATAATGTATGCTCTTGTTTTGTTTCTGCCAGCTTTTATTTTACTTATCTAAACAGAATTCTTTTATCTTGCTCTTTATAAAAGATCAGAATATACTTCTTTGAATAGAGCTGCTTAATTCTGAACCCTTTTTTGCAGCTGAATCAGCCAATTCATTGCCATGAACATTCATATGAGCAGGAACTCAATACAGATGAATTATCAGTTTTGATGTTCTTCTCTTTTGAATTTTCAAAAGAGTTTAAAATCAGTTCAAGATTCATTTGATCATTATGAATCTGACTATTTCTAAGTCTTTTTAAAGCAGCTTGACTATCAGAGAATATCCATGTCTCTTTCAAACTATTTCCTCTTTTATGAGATTTTATTTCAATGAGTTTGAAAGCTTTCACTATTGTAAATAGTTCAGCATCAAAGACTTCAGATTCACAGTCTAAATTTCAGAAATCTGAGATAAAATTAATATTATCTTCAGTATAAGCAATGCCTGCATCTAATCTATTCAAATTCTCATTTTTTGAGTCATCTGAGTAAATCAGAATAGAGTCTTTTATATTGATTGTAGAGATCTTCTTCAAATGCTGTTCATATTCTCTCTCTTTAAATAGTTCACTTATTTGTAAGTCTATGAGAGATTCCAGCTTTTGTCTCCAGAGAAATATCTTCTCATGATCAATTTTCTCAACATTTAATGAAGAAAATTGATTCTTAATAAGTGAACATAGTCTATACAGTTGAGAGGGCATTTTCTTTAAAGCATTATTCTCATTCCAATCAAGAAATCTATTCCAATCCAGTTCATTTCCTGAGTTAACTGATGGAAATGAAGAAGAGACTCTTTCTCTGATTATATGATTTAAGCTCATCTTCATGATTCTCAGAGCATAGTTCATACAGGCCTTTTCAAATCGAATAGCAGGAGGTGAAATTGAAGCTTCAATTTCCATTGCTTTAATAGGAGATGATTTAGATCATACTTCTCTTTCAATCTGACCCTGAGACTATTGTATAATGCACAGTGCATTACAATATGCTCAGAATTCTCATTTGCATTGCAGAATGAGCATTCTATTGAATCAAATCTATCATCAAATCTTTGTATATAAGATTTGAAATAGCCATGTCCTAGTTTCAGCTGTATTATAGATGAGAATATTTTCTTTTTACATTTAATTGAACAAGATTTCCACTTGGGTTTTGTTTCAAATCTTGAATAATGTATACTCTTCTTTTCTTCCTGCCAGCTTTCATTTCACTTGTCTAAACAAGATTCTTTTATTTTTCTCTTTATAAAAGACTAGGACACAATTTTTTGAATAGATCTGCTTAATTCTGAACCCTTTTTGCAGCTGAATTAGCCAATTCATTGCCATGAATATTCATATAAGCAGAAACTCAGTGCAGATGAATTATCAGGTTTGATGTCCTTCTCTTTTGAATTTTCAAAACAGAGTTTAAGATCAGTTCAAGATTCATTTAATTATTATGAATCTGACTATTTCTAAGTCTTTTTAAAGCAGCTTGACTATCAGAGACTATTCATGCCTCTTTCAAACTATTTCCTCTTTTATGAGATTTTATTTCAATGAGTTTGAAAGCTTTCACTATTGCAAATAGTTCAGCATCAAAGACTTCAGATTCACAGTCTAAATTTCAGAAATCTGAATCTCTCTAGAGTAGTATAAATATTTCAGATCTGTTTATAGAATCTTATCTTCTTTTCTCTTTTTCTATAACAGCTTTCATTCTTATAAACTATGAGTATTCTCATTTATTCATGAAGTATTTTCACTTAGATGATAGAGAGAGAGTGTTTCTAATAATATCTGTATATTAATTCAAGAACTTCTTAAGAATAAAAAAATTTTTCAATTTTAATATCTTTATAAATAATATCTGACTACTGCTGAGCTTCTTGTAAGTGTTCTCACAACTTTTCTAATCACTTTTTATCAGCTGATAAAGCAGAAATATCATCACTTATAATAGTATCTTCATCTCTTTCAGCCTTATTATCACATCTGATCTTCAGATCAGCAGTCAACTTCACACATTCTTCAGATCAGTCTCTGACTTTAAGCAGTGTAGTCTCACTCTTTGCTGTAAGTCTTTTTATAAGTAATGTCTTACAGACTCTAGCTGATAGTTTCTGCAAAGCTCTTAGTACTGCTAGTGTCTTCTGCAGTCTTACAGGTCTATGATCACTCTCTTTCTATCTGTATAATCTCTGATCATGTATATGCAAATATGTCTAGATTCTCTATTAATAGTTCCCACACTGCAGCACATTTCTGCAATCTTATTATTAATAAGAGATAAGTCTCTGAGTATCTGTAAAATCTGAGTAATTAAGACAATGTAAATATTATGAATTTATAACAGAAGTTGACTTGAATAGATAAGCTTTCTCTTCATATCTCAATTGTTTTCAGACTGTATACTTCAGTATAACTGAGAAAGTAAATACAGCTTTATAAGAGATATCTGATTATATACACAGATGATCAGCTTTCAAGAGTCTGCTGTAACTGTATATACTCTGATATTTCACTCTTCTGAAGTCTGTGCATTTCTAGCAGTCTTCACATTAAATATAATAATTATCTGTATCACAGATATAATACTCTCTGTTTCTTTAAAGAGAGAAATTAATAGTTATGAAAAGATTAAGTGTTATGAATATTAAGAATGTAAGTATGAGTTTTCTTTATTTTTTCTTTATTAGTTGTTAAATTGTATTCACAGTCTCATTTTTGTTTTCTTTATTTTTTATCTTTAATGAGAACATAATTTCTTCTTTTCTTTGTATACACTGTAAACTGTTCATCTCAGTAGAAACTCATTATCTTATAGACTAGAATTTGTAAATAACAGTATTAATATCTTTATTATAATCAGATTCTTAGTGAAGACTGTTTCATTCTGACTTATTAGAATTCACAGTATGAAATCATATCTTAGCTTTCACAGATATCTTATCTACTCAGATAATCTTTAAGTGAACTTATTCATCTTATCAGAATACTCTTATTACTGAACCTTGAATCAGAGCTTATAATCTCACTTCTCTCAGTTAATACTTTCTTTAAGCTGATACTCTCTTTCACTCTCTAGTTCTTTATAAATAGAGTGATGAGTCACAGAGTTCTCTTCTGAGAATTTCTTATATTTATAGAGTAAAGAGACATAAAAAATATTATATATCTACAACTCAGATAATAGTTTTAATCTATAGAACTGTAAACTAACTTTCTTTATAATCTTATAAGACTCTATCTGTAAGAGATTCAGCTTCTTACTAGATCTCTGTATAATAATATTTTCTAAACTCAGTCAGACTCTATTATCTTTCTTAAAACTCTTTATAATATACTTAAAGTCATAGTATCTCTTCTGATACTCTTGAGTCTTTCTTAAGAATTCACAGACTTTCTCTCAGATATTCTGAATTCTCTCAGTCTGTTCACAGATATTACTATACTCTATAATATACTCTCATAAGTCTATCAAGATCATCTATGAGTGAGTCTCAGTAAGTATCTCAAAGAGAGTTTTATCTGTACTAATATATTTTAAGTTGTTATATATAAACTCTGTAAGTGATAATTAATATACTCAGTTATTCTGATTATAATTAATAAAGCACTGTAGATACTATTTTAATATACCTATCAGATATTCTATCTGATTATCTATCTATTGATAAAAAGTCATACTTAGATCTTATAAGATCTTCAGTATAGTTATCAGATCAGATCAGAACTTCTTTATAAAGATTAATTCTCTATTTAAGATAATATTCACAGATAATTCATACAATCAGATCACATCACAGATAAAGATATAAGTCAAATTCTTTAACTTTAAATTCTTATAGATGAGTATAAAGTGTATTATCTTAATAAAGTAATCTACTATCATCAGCATACTATTAAAGCAGGTATTATATATATTCTTACTTTCAGAGAGACTTATAAAAGTATTCATTTCTAGCTGTTTTTAAGATTTCTATAGAATGAGTAGAGAAGTAAGTTCTTTATATAATCTGAATCATACTATTTACAAACTCTGATAAATAATATAAGAATTTACTATCTTCTTTATAAGTTCTTATATCTTCAGTCAGAAGTATTTTCTTATAAGTTACTCATAAGTTCTAGTATCTATAAAATAACTCATTAGAGAAGAGTCATGATGCCTTTTAATAAGTTCTATACATAGAAACTTATTTATAGATATATAAATTCAGTTCTCTTTTTATAAGAGATTATTTCAGTCTCTTCAATTCTTTATTTCTACAGAATTAATCTCTACTATAAGTAGTTTCTGAATATACTGAGTATATTCATTCTTGAGTTACAGTTCAAATAATCTGAATAGAAGATCTTATGAAAACTTATACTTTGTTTCTTCTTATATCAGATCTTTCACAGTACTTCTTAAAGTCTGTAAACTCTTCAGATTATAGATACTCTTTCTAAGAATTCTTACAGAGATTCTCAGAGTATTGACTCTCAGTATTATAGAGAGTAGTTGTACAGACTTCTTCTCTCTCTTTCTTCTCTTCTCTTATAAGAAATTGAGAGACTCTTCAGTTAATCTCTTTATAACACTCAGTCTGAGTATTCTGTAAAGCTTTTCTGTCTTCTCTAGTCTCTCTGTATCTGTTATTCTAGTCTTCTTAACATAGTCAGGCCTGTGAGAGAGTTCATTCACTGAGTTCTTAGTTCTCTTGATATGCTCTATCTTGAATCAGAATTCACTCAGTTTCTAAACTCAGTAAATTTATCACTGCAAGAGTTTCTTAATTGAAGTAAACTATTATAAGCTGTTATAATCAGTTTTAACAGTAATCACTGTTATAAGACTCTCAAAGTAGTGATATTAGTAATAGAAGAATTCTACTATTATAAGAAGCTTCTGATTATAAATATTATAGTTAATCTCTGTAGATTACATCTTCTGTAAGAAAAAGATCACTGAAACTCAGTTCTTATTTAACTGTAGTTATAAGACTATTTCTGAAATTATAAAGAAGAAGATATCTATCTTTAATCTGATTAAGAGTAAGAAATTAAAGTGAAACAGTATTACTATATCTATAAATATCTGTTTTAATCTTATAAAGACTCTATAAGCTTCTGAGATAAAAAAGTTCTCACAGCTCTTTCTTCTTAATAATCTTTTTATTCTTTATTTACAAGATAACTTCTTCTTATTTTCATTCTTCAGCATGTCTGTAAGAGCTAAAAAGATTCTCATAAATATAAGAAATAATTATCTATAGAAATTTACAAAGCTCAGAAAGATCTAAATCTCATGAATACTAGTTAACTCTGATTATAATAAAATAGTTTTAATCTACAAAGATTTCATCTGAATATTATCTGTGATAATTATATATTCTAGAAAATTAATTTAACAGATACTAAAGTTACTTATTATTATTATTATTCTTTCATTATACTCATATGCAAGCGGAGCTTATGATGAGTTCTTGCGTGATGTTAAATACAGGTCAAGTGTTAATTATACAGAAGGAAATACAGGTGTTGAGATCATGTCAAGATAACAAGAACATAGGAAAATACAAAGAAGTGATAATTAGATACATGCAATAATAACTTCTCAGCTCAGAAACATAGAGTGATTCATTGAAGTGATTTGTACACCTCTGTATTTATTAGAAATCTGAGGTGCTTGAGTTCCGGATTTAATGTATTCCCTGCGGTTTTCGAACCCACGCGCCTTGGTTTCCCATGCCAAGGCGCTACCGGGTGGCCGCATTAATCATTCGGTCACCGGGGCATACTGAAGTTACACTTCATAAGCCTAATATACAGTTCTGTCTTATTTAAGACCTTTGATACAGTTTATATATACTCAGTATATTCTTTCTTCTTTATAAAGTACATTATCACATCATTCAGATATATTATCACAAAGACATTTAAATATACATAAAGTGTTTTATTAATGAAAGATAGAAATACTGCAGAGATATTAATCAAATCAAAAGATATTACTAGATATTTAAATAATCTTAATACAGTTCTAAAGACAGTCTTTCATTCATTCTCAGACTGTATTTACAGCTGTATATATATATTAATTATATTCAGTTGTATGAATATAACAGCTTCTGTAAGATAGTTAATTACATTCTTAATCAGAAAGAGAGAATAGTAACTCTTTATAATCTTAAAGTTTAAATTATAATAGTGTATATATAATCTGAGATCTTTATTCTTCTTCATAAATATCACAGAGACTCTTACAGAGATATATAAAGATTAAATGAAGTTATTCTTCAGATTCTTCTTTATATAAGCTTGTAAGATTTCTATCTCATGATGAGAGAGCTTATAGATTAATTCTTAGAAGAGTGTCTACTCTTCTATTAAATCTATTATTAGATTCTTCTTACAGTCAGATAAAAGCTCAGCTGTTTTAACTGAACTGAATATCTTTACAAGATCTTGATATTTCTCTGATATTTAAAGCACAGTTTTTATAACTGTGAAGTTCTCAGACATTTGTAAAGTTATTATATAGATGAGCTTGTCTTCTCTAATTAACTCTACAGTATTAACTGATTCTCTCTTTGTAAGTGAGTCTGTCAATACTGATTAGAAGTATAAACCTGACTTGTAAACAGCTATGTATCAATTGTATCTTTAAACTTATATAAGTCTTAAGTATATATTATCTGTGATATCTATGATAATTATAGTTTCTGCAAATCTTCTTCAGATTTCAGAGAGATCTTATAATTTAAAGATAACTTTTATAAGATTCTCAGCTCTCAGATCTGAGTTCTTGTATTCTGCTTACTATAAGAGCAGATTCTCAGTTTTCATCACTCAGCTCAGTTACTCTATAAGCTTCAGAGATATTACAGTAACCTGAGATTCTGAGTTTATCAATACTTTTCATACTAATGAGATAGTAGTACTGTAGTATAATCTCTCTCTGTAAGTATACATTTTCATTGAAGAAGTAACAGATTCAGATATTAACTTTAAGACTCTTAAGAAGACTGTTACTGACTCTGTCTATGACTTCTTAAATTTCTATTTTAATTTATCTGAATAGTTTGTATGAAGATATTCTGATTTAGAATAGATAAAGTAAAGACTCTTTTTCTTCATCTCTCTATTATATATTCTATTTATAGAAGCTTATAAAGCTCTCTCTTTCTACTTAGTAGTCAGATATGTACCTCTCTATATCTTATTATCTTTTTTCAGTAAGTCTATTCTCTAAAGTTCTGACTTTTATAAGACTGATTGATCATTTACTCTCTATAAATCTATGACTCTTACAGTGATTTATAAGCAGTAAATAAGAGTTATTAGTTTCTTCAGAATTAAGAACTTAGAGTCTTACTTAATAAGCTTATTCTATATATCTTTATTCACTCTCTTTATAAATATTATTATTCAGGTCTTGTTTCAGAGCTCTGTTTTCACAGATCTTAATTCACATTATAATTTTATAAAGTGCTATAAGTAATCTTTATCAGATTTCTCATCTCTTTTTCTAATATTAATGATTACAGTTCAGATATTCTCTGTTCAGCTTACAGAGTCTTTCAACTTATTCTCTAGATAGATCTTAAGAACAGATTAGTAAGATCTCTTATAATTATTCTTTAAATACTTCAGTCAGTTCTTCACTTCAGTGTAGTAAAGATCTATTATTATATAGATAATAGCTTCTTCATCTTTCATATTACATAGTCAGACTTGTAAGTTAATTTTAAATACAAACTTATAAAAGCTTTTATAAATTGTGATTCAGTAGATAGTTGTAAGTGATTATAGCTTAAGAAAGTTTCTTTTCAATTTATAGATGTTTCTAAAGATCATATCTAAAGACTCAGTTCAAGAGTGTTTACAGACAGTAAGTATTTCTTATAGAAAAATAGCTTAATCTTATAAGAGATACTCAAGAATATTCTTCACTGAGATTAATTTATTTATAAGTTTGAAGAGTTTTTCTGTCATAGATATAGAGAATGATATTCTGTAAGTAATTAATAAGTTCTTTAAGACTTCTTTTATAAAGATTATTCATGATTCAGATGACTGCTTCTAAGTATCTATAGTAGAGTTTGCAGAAGTTGAAGTATATAAGTTTCTAGTTCTTTCAGTTATAACAGATAATTACTGACTGACAGAGCTTAAAATGTAAGAATAAGTGCTCACAGACAATTATTCAGATGTTTGCAGCTTGATATGATATATACTGTTAACTACTAGAAGTATTTATAATAGAAAGATAAAATGTAGAGATTAAATATATAATAGTATTCAAGCTAAGTTATGAATAGTATTCATGAACTTCAGTCTATATAGTTATGTGTAGCCAAGGGCCGCTAACCCTATTGATTACGCGAGAGATAGAAATAGAGGTAAAGAATCCGTAAGAAGCAGGATTTCTTACAATATTCATAGCAATGAATTGACTGATTCAGCTGTAAAAAAGAGTTCAGAATTAAGCAAATCTATTTAAAAAACAGTGTTCTGGTCTTTCATAAAGAGAAAGATAAAAGAATATTGTTTAAATAAGTAAAATGAAAGCTGGCAGAAATAAAAGAAGAGTATACATTATTCAAGATTTAAGACAAAATCAAAGTGAAAATCTTGTTCAATTAAATATAAAAAGAAAATATTCTCATCTATAATTCAGCTGAAACTAGAACATGATTATTTCAAATTCTATATACAATGATTTGATGATAGATTTGATTCAACAGAGTGCTCATTCTGCAGTGCAAATGAGAATTCTGAGTATATTGTAATACATTGTGCATTATACAATAGTCTCAGAGTCAGATTGAAGAAGAAGTATAATTTAAATCAATTAAATATGAGGTTTTTATTCTCAACTGAGATATGAATTAAATACTTAATAAACTTTCTATCAGAAACTCAAGCAGTTATAAGAAAATAACTGAATTCAGAAGTATCTGAATATGAAGAGGTGGAAATTGATTGAATATAGTCTGTTAAACCAGCTGTACACTATCTTTTAATAATTTTATTTTGTTATAGTCTCTCTTACTGTACTTGTTTCTTTCTGTTCTTTTCTATCTATCTATTTAATGTGTCTTTCTTTAAGACTATGTTCTCTTTTCCTTTGTCATGATATTTTCAAATGGTTTCAAAGTATCAGAAGGTGTTGAAATACTGTAATTTATAAACAGTTTTTGTATTCTGAGCTGGAATTTTCTGATTTTACATATTTGAAATTCGTAAATGTATAATAGTTGACTTTATAGATATAGGAAAAACTCTGAGAATTAAGGATTCTCAGATAGATATCATTATCTCTGACTGTATACATCTATAATTGAAGAATAATAATAATAATAATAATATACTAAAGTATTCAGCTCAGAAACTATTAAGATATGAAGAGATAGCTTATCTATTCAGATTAACTCTTATTATACATTTATAGCATTTATGTTATCTTGATTATCTGAATTTTATAAGTACTTAAGAACTTATCTTCTGTTAATGTCAGAATTGTGAAAATGCACTGTGATATAAGAATTATTAATAGAGAATCTAGATATATTTGTATATATCTGATCAGGGATTATATAAGTAGAAGAAAGATAATTATACATCTGTAAGACTGCACAGAATACTGATAGTATTAAGATCTTTACAGAAATTATTAGCTAGAATCTGTAAGAAATTACTTATAGAGAATCTTATATCAAAGAGTAGAACTATACTACTAAGAGTTAGAAGCTGATCTAAGAGAGATACAGAGTTAATTACTGATCTGAAGATTGAGTAAAATAATAAGACTGAGAAAGATACAGATACTATTATAAGTGATAGTTCTCTTACTTTATTAATCAGTAGAAAGTAATTAAAGAAGTTATAGAAATACTTTCAAGAAGCTCAGCAGTAATCAGACATTATTTATAAAAATATTAAAATTAGAAAAATTTTTATTCTTAGAAAGTTTCTGAATTAATATATAAATATTAATAGAAATACTCTCTCTCTATTATCTGAGTAAAAATATTTCTCAGATAAATGAGAATATTTACAGTTTATAAGAATAAAAGCTGTTACAGAAAAAGAGAAAAGAAGATAAAATTTTATAGCCAGATCTGAAATATTTATACTACTTTAAAGAGATGTATTTATACTATAAGTAATCTTACAGAATAGTCAGATCACTCTAGTAAATAAAGTATAATTATAAATTTTATATCTGAATCTTTTTATATAATTATAAACAGTGATTGTAGATTATAAATATCTTACTTCTATAATTCTATAGAGTTAATAAAAGAATAAAAAATTTCTTATAACTCTACAGTGTTAAAGAATAATAATTTATAAAAATAAGTGAAAGATTTACTTATAAATACTTCTCTTTAATAAGAGTAATTTCATAGAAAGTGATTCATCTGTAGAATAAATCTATATAATACTTATATTAGAATCCAATGAAAAAATAATTAAAGATTAACTGAAACCCTTCAGATTGAAAGATATAAAATGAATCTATATAATAATTATATAAGAATCTCATAGAAATAATTAAGAGTTAACTGAAACTCTCTTATATAAAAGATATGAGATAAATCTATATAATAGTTAGAGAAAGATCTGTAGATTATAAAGAATCTTATAGAATAAGAAACTGAGTAACAGACTCTTTTCTCTTTATAATAATAAGAAATTTTTCCTCACTGAGATTTTTTATAAATATAAAGAGTTTTTAATAAGTATTACTATAGTACTGAGTCTAGTTCTATGAAATCACTCAGTGAAAGACTTCATAGATAAAGTCTTAAAGAGAGAGAAGTATATAAGAAATTTCACTTCTTACAGATTCTTTATCTCTATTTCTATGTCTTATGTAATTAATAGAGTTAGCAGCTCTTGACTATATATAACTATATAGACTGAAGTTCATAACTACTATTTATAACTCAGCTTAAATACTATTATATATTTAATCTTTACATTATTCTTTTCACTGTAAATACTTCTAGTAGCTATTAGTATATATTATATCAAGCTGTAAATATCTGAATAATTGCCTGTGAGTAAACTGGCCGCCGGAATCATGAATTTCATGTTTGATCTCATTTGATCTGATCTCATACATTTCTTAGCATGAATTCTGCTGGGACTGGCTATTAAAAAAACATGTAAAGTGACTATATATCAGATCTTAAAATGAAATCATGACTTGAAAAAAATGAGAAAGTGGTTTCATTTGATCTCATTTAGTCTCATTCTTAGCATAAAGTTACTATTTTTAGACATTTTAAGGTTTTTTTTAGACTATTTTTAATTTTTTAAAAAGTAACACTTTTTGATAACACTTAAATGAGATTTAAAGTCATTTAAAGTAATAAAAATAATTTAAATTGAGAAGTGAAAATTATGATCTCATTTGAAAAATGTGATAAGAGTAGACAGTAAGTCTCACTAAGACAGTATGAAACTACTATCTAATGTTAAAACTGTGTAATAGAATCAGTCAAATTGATAATGAGACTTTCAAAAAATCTGGTCCTGGTTTCAGACACGGTCACACGGTCAGTTTATCTGTGAGTACTTATTCTTACAATTTTCTGAATCTCTCTTATAAAAGAGAATATTATTTAATATTAAAGAGCTGAGCTTAATTAAATTACAGTTATATTTATTTATAAAATAAGAGAAGTTAAATGAATTTTCTTTACAGTTATTTATCTATATTATTATATATAGAATTATCTACTAAATTTACTAATTTTATAAGTAAATTTTAATAATTACACTATTATTAAGCTTTCAGCAGTTTAAAAGACAGTATTATATAATATTCTAATACAGAATAGTAATAAATATAACAGTTATTTAATATATAAATCTCAGATAATAAGATATTTATATTACAATTGAGATATCTTATTTCTTTAAGTAGATAGTTAATGATTAGCAGCTGTTATACTGAGTAATAGATAACTAGCTTAATAGTATTGATTTCACTGACAGAATAGTATACAGTGTCTCATAGTATCTTAGTAGTATTCTGATGATAACATCTGTCAATTACACAGTTACTGAGTAGTGTTATGATGATGTTACAAAGTTCTACACTTTCTCAACACTATCTTGACATTTAATATTCAGTGACATGTCACTGAATATAATGGTGGAACATGTGTTACAATCAGCGACACGTGACACGGGTGGAATGGTGGAATCACCGTAAATTAACCCTATGTTCTTCCCGTAAGGTAGGTATATCGGAACGCGCATTCTAACTTCTGTTCCTGTTCCTTATCTGATTGATTAAAGTCTTCTGATGCAAACCTTCTCGCGTGGGATTCCTTTCCTGGGGCCGAAGAACTTCAACTCTTCGCACAAACAGCCCACCCGAGCGTCTGGCAGGGGATAGGAAGTCGAACTAGCATCCCGCCTACGAAGCAAAGGCCACCTGGGGTTGTTTGCTTCTTCATCTCCTCTTCAGGACCTACAGCGTCCCGGATCCCATCAAAATTGTGCGGGTGACAAGTAGATTGAATTCATATTTTCCATGGCTTCCTACAGGCGGCCTCTGCAAATACCAGCTGTAAGATAGATGATCCAGCTCCTCACCAATTGGCCAATGCTGAACAATCTCCTTAGAAATGTGCTCAATTGTCCTCATCCATGGCGTTGCCAAGTCGCACCCGATGGCTTAGCCTATGTCGCTCGCATACATTTCATCCTGGTTCCCCTGGACTTTGGACCAATGATGGAACTTGAAAGACGTTGGAAGCGATTTTAGCTTCATATTTCAGTTTCAATTCTTGAATTCTTAGGTTGAAACTGTTGATGTGGCTGTAGTAGGGCTTGCTCTGTTCTGCGGTTTACTTCTTCGTTGCATTGTTTTTTTGAGGTCGCCTCACCCCTCGACCATTTTGTACGGGTATCTTGCAAATTGCCATTCTTACTTAAAAGGCTGGATACCCGTAGCTCAGTAGGAGTTTCTCTTCATTCTCCATCAATTGGCATTCTCCTAACAAGTTCGAAAGGCAGAAACGAGCACCAAGAAAACAACGACCACATTTAATGCCAGAAAAGCAAATATGTCTCTGACTCGCTTCATTTTCGCCCTTACCCTCTTACTTCAACTCGTCTCTGCTCATTTCTCCGT
This sequence comes from Blastomyces gilchristii SLH14081, assembly GCF_000003855.2. Taxonomy (NCBI): domain Eukaryota; kingdom Fungi; phylum Ascomycota; class Eurotiomycetes; order Onygenales; family Ajellomycetaceae; genus Blastomyces; species Blastomyces gilchristii. The sequence continues at coordinate 2,182,218 of NW_003101677.1, read as the reverse complement.
TAAATATCCTTTCTGGCGTGGTAATTCCTATTCAACTCAGTGGGAGAGACCATGTGCGTATCTGTACTTCTCCGTGATGCCATATCATCTTGTTCCCTTTCTCAATTTCCATTTGTCCAATATTTCTAATATGATGGTAGGCGGAGGTGTCAATGTGACAACCAACCGAACGGAATGGCCCGTTAACGGCGGCTCTCTCCTCTTCAATCCTACCCACCCCTGGGCCATAACCTACGTGAACCTTGGCCTTGGTTCTGACCAGTCAGTTATCTTCAATATTTCTTTGGTTGACGCGTTCAATCAAACCGGGAATGGCACATTCTGCTTCCCAAAAATCGAAATTCCAGGAGGGTTGGGCATCACCGCTGGGTCCAATGCGAGCGTTCAAGTTATCCAATTATCGAAACTGGGGTCCGCATTGTATAATGTATGGTTTCTTTGCCATCATTTCCTGTCTTTTTCATCGGTTTCCTCCCTCGTGTAGTACACTTAATTTTCGTACATCTCAACTTTGTTCATACGAGAATGGCATCTTATGCCAGTGGCGGAAACACGTTCTTGGTACTTACCTAACTGTAATTCCTCTCTTCGATAGTGTGCCGATATCACCTTTGCCGACGACGTCGAGCTTCTCTCTGCCGATATGTGCACCAACTCTTCAGGCATCGGCTGGATGCCCATTGGCGCAGCAGCAGCCACAAACAATACTCCTCCCGACAGTGGGGTGGGAGCAACACTTTCAATCGACCAAACCGCTAAGACCTTGGGTCTTGGTGCGATTATGGCGCTGCTATTCTGGAACTTGCAGTTCTAGTCCAAGGGCCGTCAACAGCCCAGAACGCCAAAAATTCCCGAGTCTTGAATACGGATATTTCTTACTATACGCACACCATTAACTAAAAATAGGAACTTGCTTGCTACTTGAATAGTTTATGGTGAATGGGTGAATGGGTGATTGGTGACTTCATTTATTTCGAGACATGTCTCGATGGAAAGAAACTATGTATATGTACTGGCAGAAGCGAGAATTGGGCGAAGATATTGCAATATCTATCGAACCCATACTTGGCTCTATACTCTCAAAAACATATTCCGTGCAAAGCGATTTTGTAAGTAATGGAGCAGCTACTACTCAAAGTCAAATAGCGATGATTCTTTATCAAGATCGCAACTAGATAACTTTGCAGTAGTAGGGAATCAAACGTCAAACAAGGAAAGACAACAATCGTCAGATCATTCCAGTGACCGAGATTCTGACCGCAGTTTGCAAGGAGGTCTAAAATTCCTCAGAGATCCAGTAAGGTACACGATAACGAATGAAATATGATGTCATGTCAGCTAGCTGTGGAAGCCAAAGTGAGGTTGTGAAGGAGGTTGAACATTGCAATTGGGGCCTTTCGTCCTGCATATTGTTCACCTTTCTTTCGAAGTGGTTCACGCAGTAGTTAATGCTGCCTCAGCAATTTCTCCCTTTGTGGCTGCTTTTGTTGTCATGCTTCATAGGGAGCTTGAATTGACCAATATTCTCAAAGATCGAGAGTAGGAAGAAATTGACTGGGTGCATGTATTGCCCAGATTTTGGAACAATGTTAAGACGTCCACACTCCTGTTCCCTAGGGCCTTTTTATTCCGACTCCGGGTAGATTGGAATAGAGATATCGCATGCTACTCGCCCATTCAACTGTCTCCCCATGAATTCTCCGACGTCGACCCTTATCTACACCCCTGACCCTAATTCGAGTGGTCTATGTGTCCGGCAATTTCTACATCTATTTTGTGCCATCCGAGCATATGTATCTCAAAACTGTCATTTAAAGCAGACCGTGGCCTTCATCATGGCTGATTGGACCTAACAACCTCAACCACACGTGGAGGATGGATGGGTGAAGCCACCCATTTTAAGGTTGGCACGCTAATTTAGTGCCGCGCTTAAATCAACCACTCGGTTTTATATCACATGATTTGAGACTAGCTCCGGGAAATCCATATAACTAGTGGTGTATGATCAAAGCTCCTTCGGAAGCTCATACTGGCAAAATTTACTAACGCCTCGGTTTTACACACAACTTTTCTAGCATCCTCATGACCTTAAAGGTCCTTTTTATAGGGGGTTGAGACTTTTTCACTCCTACTGACAATTGTTACACCAATATGACATTGCTGGAAAGGATATAACAAATGAAACTCACTCAACATGAACAGATGATTAACAGAATGAGATCATGATTGCAGGTCTGAGACAGCGAGCATGCGCAGAGAACGGCCTACGAATAACAGTCAATACGATGATTCAGTATACCGAGATCAGGAGCTGGGTTTAGACTGTTCCACAATCATCAAATAGCCGCGTGAGCAGAGACTCCTGATAATCTCACCGACGTGGTACTAGATCCGATGGTCGGGTGGCTAACTCCCACAGTGCAATCAGGACTCCGCTTCCCTGCTATTGAATGGCAAGTGACGGGGTTTTGCCAGCATAATGTCTTCCATCATCGGTCGCAAATTCGCTCCTTATCTTGGGATGTGGGCCGAACGCAATCCAGACCCTTCACTTGGGTTGCTGTGGGCGGTGCCGTGAAGCACCATTCCGAATGCTGATAAATAGTCAATTGCGCCTCCTAAAGCCATCATAAACCGTTCTCCCCCGGTCTCAATCCAGAACATCCAGCTTAGTCCACTTTTCGTTTTTCGCTTTCTTTACAATGACAATGTCAATCGGTCCAGAAACGGAAAAGCGGGATTCTCCCCAGAACCCCAGTACTATTTTTAAGACTGGCGGTCATCTAGACCTCCCTAATGAACCCAATCACCCTCGAAGAAGGCTGGTTACAGAAAGGTACCAGGAAGAATTGAAGTTGCGGGAAGCAAACCCTGATAAAATATTTTATGATGGTGTGAATTTACGCGAATTGGATCCTAGTATGCAAGCCCGTTGTCAGAAATTACGCCTGTTCTTTAGCTGTTTGACTAACCTAGTTCCCTAAGATCTTATCACTCTAAATCCAGAGTCGAAAGAAAACCCGCGGGTAATAACCCTTGTACCTCCTAGGAATTCGATGATGGCCCGCATTCTTTAACATTGAATAGAGTTGGAGCCGGAAGATGAAGTGGACAACAACAGCCCTTATGGGAGCCTACTGCTTTTTACCTCCGTTTGCTAGTAAGCGGAACCATGTCTCTACTAAATGAACCTTTATCTTACAACACTAGGCACTATATTTGCGCCGGCCCTCCTCCTAGTCATGGCGGATCTTGGTATTAAAAACCCCACTCTGGGTGCCATCCAAGTTTCTATTTTCGTTCTGGCATTCGCACTTGGTCCGATATTCGCGGCGCCCCTTAGCGAGATATATGGAAGGACTATTATCGTCCGTACATGCAATATCTTGTTCATTACCTTCTCATTAGGGAGTGGATTTGCCCAAAATGTATGTTCTTCCTCCGAGGGCATGTTGTCATCGAGGTTAGCTAATTGGATAACAGGCAGCTCAACTTACAGTGTGTCGTTTCTTTGCGGGGGTTGGAGGTTCTGGTGGATTAGCCGTTTTCGGTGGTGTACTTGCTGATATTTGGGACCTCAAGGAACGGGCAAAGGCTTCAGCCTTGATGTCCACCTTACTGTACATTCCCCTCATTCTGTTAGACGCAAATATATGTATCCATTCTAACGCCCTCTAGAATTTTAGGGCCAGTTGCTGGCCCTGCCTGTGGTGGCTGGATATCTGAACGAGAGTCTTGGAGATGGACTTGTTGGGTCCCGGTATGTCATCCTTGCTTTTGTTCCTGTCTTTTTTGTTTTCATACTAAATATCACCACATCAGGCAATGGCTGCCACAGCTTTAGAAGTCATATCTCTTGTTTATATGAAAGAGTCATATTTTCCAGTACTGCTTGAGCGGAAGCTTCTGAGAAATAAGCGATTATACCCAGATAGAGACTTGTATACTGTAATCGAATTGCGCCCGAATACTTTGTCCGCTCACCGGGTGGGATGGTTTGTCTCATCTGCTATTCGCCCCGGTACGTATCTTTCGACACAAAATTTAGCATATGCTAACTTTGCTAGTGATATACCTTCTTGTCGATCCCGCTCTATTTTTACTGTCCCTATATTTTGCGTTCGTATTCGGGGAGGTGTATCTGCTCATAGTAACAGTATGAAACTATCACTCACTTTCAACTTGCTCGAAGTGCCCGAAACTGATCAAATACGTGGTTATAGTTTCCAGAGATATTCGGGGAAGGTTACGGCCACTCTGCTGGGTTTGTTGGCATCGACCTCCTATCTCAGGGGGTAGGTAATATGCTAGGTCTGATTGTGACGGTTAAAGCACATGAAATTATATATGAACGCCAAACGCACCCCAGCAAGCACTACGATCCGGAGTCTAGGTAGGTGCTAGACTGATCTCTAATACCCTTCATGTTGGATAGCAGCTAACATGTACGGCATATTAGATTGGTTCCTGCATTCCCTGGTGCCCTTTTGATAGGTGCCGGTTTATTCTTATATGGCTTTTCTGCGCTCAAATATCACTTTATCGTGGTAAGTTATTATTTGTAATTCTTCTTGCTTGTTTAGTCACTGTTAGCTCTCCCTATTTTACCAGTCAGCTTTCCCGCTTGTGTCTCTTCTATGATCTAACAGATTTTAAGCCTCTAGTTGGTTTCGTAATATTTGCCGCTGGAGCCATGAACATATTTGTAAGGCCAACACAACAATCCAATGACCTGCGACTTACAGGAACACTAGCTGATTTTCGATATACAGCTCGCAATTCAGCTTTACATTGTTGACTGTTTTTCTTTCCCAGCTTCAGCTGTAGCCTCACGTAAGATAAGGCCCTTCTATTTTAAGATAATATACTAAACTCTCGCAGTGTCATTCCTCCGTTTCGTCTTCGCAGGGGGTAGGTATCTTCCTGACAGCTGCGTTTCATCATATTAGCCACACCCACTTTCAAAAAGCTCCGCCAGAAACTGATCATATACAGTATTTCCACTTTTCGGCTCCCGACTCTTCCAAACCTTAGGAGTTGACTGGGGAACAGGGCTCCTTGCGTTCTTATCGCTTGGTCTGGGTGTCCCATTTCTGCCATTGGTCTGACTGCCTTAGTTGAATCGCATAATTTGGGACAGGGGTGCTAACCGGTTGTATCTAGATCTATATCTATGGGAAGAAGCTCCGTGAGATAGGGAAAAGTAACATGCAGAAACTTGCCTCTCATTAGAAGATGGCACAGATGGTTCAGTTTAACGCATGGAACGACATATGCCGGGAAGGCCCTGGCCTCACAAGCCCAATGATTGTACTCCTCTAATTTGTCAGGGAGAGTTTCCTTTTTAATACTTTACTCGAAAATAATTACAAGGCAAAGCAACGACAGTTTCGTTTCCTCAATCAACTAAATGACAATACTAGGTATGTGGAATTTGTTTCTCCAACCGTAGAAATGGTTGGTTGGAATTTGTACCTTGACAAAAACGAATAGTGATTATGTAGCGTGATATTTGACAAATAGAATGCTACGAAGTTAATAACTAATTTAAAGACAATTTGAGTGTTTCTTTTCCTTTGCTTTAATGTTTTTCTCCTTGAACTAATTTCAGAGGTACAGTACATATGTGTGAACTAGCGTACTCCGTACAGACTATATATGACCTCAGCCCCTTACTAAGGTAACTAAAGGCCAGCTGCTACAAAGGCATCAACCTTCACTACATTCCAAATAGAGACATGGGAACAACCATACATATCTTGTCAGATGCAATATCCTCTTAAGCGGGAACAAAATTATGTGAATGCTTCCTCACGTTCTAAAAATATCACAAAACAAGGATATCATCGTAAATTCCTGTACGCGCCGGTCCAAAAGAAGGTAAAACCTCATACTTGAGTCAACGATGGCCGAGCGCATTCATTTACTGTAATATACAGATACTGCTTGTTTTGGTGAGCAGCGGGCTTATGGTAGTGAACTGGGATATTCCACGGTTCGATTGCAGCATTTCATATTTTGATTGGTAAGCTTATTCCCACATCCTACCGATGGAGCGATTGGTGTATACAGAAAACTTGACCTCGCTAAGTGCGCCACTTGACCTCATTACATAATCATGACCCTGACCTCTGTTGGTGATTACTACACCTACCCTAGTCACGTGCCACCCCAACCTATTTAGTGTAACTCGCGTAGATAGATTACACAACACAATAACATTATTCTTCAAGAGGTTATGAAGCCCTCATTAAGCTAATGAAAACCACTGAAATCATGTGTCAACTATGTCTCTACATATCATTACATATATCTAGATGTTTTTTATAAGTAATTGAACTTATAATTAATCTAAGATTCAGAGAAATGTCTGACTTAATAAAAGAATACATATCTTCAAGACAGAGAAATAAGAAGACATTAGAATAGCAGATATAAGATCATAGATTATTATTAATATTAATAATAAATTAACAGATAGCTTCTGAGAAGCTAAGAGAAATAATTACAGAGAAACAGTTTAATAAGTTCAATAAGAAATATAAAGATCTAATTAAAGATATCAGTGAGATATTAGATAATACAGAGAGTTTAAATAATTAGAATAATAATAGCTCAGTGAGTAAGAAAACTTATATAAGACTAGAAATTACAAGACTTTAGTATAAGATTGAGTAGATAAAGATTAGTAGAGATAACTCTGTAGATAATATAATAAAAGCAGATCTAATAGAATATCTTTAATAAAAAAAGAAGATATCTATTATAATAAAAGTTTTTAAAGAATTCAGAAGCTAAGTAAGACTTATTAAAAGATTAATAGTTCTCACTGAATTTATTAACTACTTAATATAAAGAGAGAAAGTTCTTTTAACTATAAAACAGTCTGAAACTGATAATATTCTTAAAGAAAATAATCTTAAAAAGAATATTATTATAAATATATAATATTTTTAAAAAGAATAAAATCTTTAATTATATAATTATATATAATCTGTAATTACTCTGCAGATTAAGACTCATTTTACTATACTTAAGAAATTCAAATTATCAGCTTATACTTTATAAACTATTATAGAGAATAACTTTTCTGAGAGATCTACTATATATAGAACTTATTTAAAAAGCTTATTAAAATAATCTTTAAAAGTAAAGAATTTGACAGAGCTTTTATTAAATAATTAATTACTATCAGAACTGATTATATTTATCTGAGATATAATATTAAAGATATTATATTTTTTAATAGATTACTAATAGAAGTTAATAGAGATTGAGTATTCTTTATAAAGAATAGAATGAATCAGATTGATAAGAATAATTCAAGATCTCTAGAAGAAGACTTTATAAGATTATACTATAACATACTTCTATATCTTTCTACTGTGAAAAATAGTAGTACTGAATTTATGAAAAATCCTGCAAATAACACTTAAGACAAGAATAAGAAAGATAAGAACAAAGATAATAATAAGAATAAGAACACTGAATTCAAACCTGAATATAGAGATAATGATGTGAGAACCTGCTATTATTATTAAAAGATTGATTATATTCAGACTGACTGTTGAAAAAAATACTCTGAGAAATATTCTTTAAACTTTAATATCAATAGAAATAAGAATAAAGACAAGAATGTAAAGAATACAGATACTGCTTCTATTTATAATATTATAAAGTAAGTATTTTATATCAAAGAAAAGATCTATATAAGTAATCAGATAGAAAAAGATATTTGAATTCTAGACTCTGAATCAGACACTTATATCACACTTCACAGAGATCTTATTGTGACAAAATCTCAGAAGATGAAAGTAATGTTGAAAATAATAGATAGAACAGTGATCTCTGCTACAGCTATAGAAGATATAAAGATTTCAGTGAAAGAGATAAATATACTGTTAAATAATATTCACTATATTCTGAAGTTAGAAGTAAATCTTATAAGTATGAATAAGCTTATACATCAGAGTTATATCTATAAGCAGTTAATATATAAGAATAATTATACTATGTTAATTATATCTCTTAACTACATATTCTTATTTATAGCAAGATTAAATGAGAATAATATCTATGAGATGAAAAGACTAATTATATACAGAGACTTGATTCAATTTACTATACTTAATAATGATTTTGAATCTGTAAACACATTATTAGTGAAAGATGATATAATATTGACACTATCTGACAGAAATAATATAAAGATTATAGAACTTATTATGATATAATAACATTAAAAGCTAGAATATCTGAATTCTGTGAATATTGCAAAATAATAGTACATTCATGTCTAGAGATAAGAATTATTAATCAATGAGTTTTATCATTCTGCAAAGTCTGTGTTTAGATGAAAATGATACATTCAATCTTTATATCTATAACACAAGTTATTAAGCTAATAATAAGATTCTTCATCAATCTGACAGAGAGTGAAAAAACACTTTTCAACAGAAATAACACTCTCACTAGAGAGAGTACAAGCTACTGATTAAGTATAACAGACAATATCACTTATTATAGATGAGTAATTCTTATAATGAGAAAGAGAGAATCTACTGCAAGATTAATGAATTTTATTACAGATATTAAGATAACTATATAATGTTGAGTTAAAACTCTACACTGAGATAATGAAGAAGAGTTTAAAAGTCAAGAACTTAAAATCTACTGCTAAAGCAAAGAAATAGCATATGAAATAACTACATCTGATATATTACAATTAAATAGCTCAGTGAAATACATGAATCAAATAGTTACAGAAAAGACATGAAGTCTAGTATTTAATAGTAAATTAAAAAGAGAACTTTAAGATGAAGTAATACAAGCTGTAATTATAATGATCAAGACATTCTCAATATTAACAAAGATATTTGAATGTTAGAAAGAAACATCACTTACATCTTTTAAAGCTTGAACTGAAGTGCAATCTTCTGTTCATTGAATATAGAGATGAAGATGCAAGATCTATAAGAAGAATTTGAAAGTGTTAAATAAGCTTGTGAATAGAACTGATGACAAAGAATGACAGCTGATTGAATATCAAAAATTATATTAATATTATGTGTGAGATTCTGTTGCATGTTGTCTTGAGATTGCATAAGATGTCATATTGAATAAAGCTCTTAATATGAGTGTAAATACATCTGTAAATATAATGAGAAAAAGTAATGAATTCTCTAATGAATTGAACATTCTGAATGTCAGAAAAGAATGACAGCACTACTTACTATAACACTTAATGAAGAAAAAGTCAGATGTTTTAAAGATAATTATTAATAAGAACTTTAAGAGTGTAATTAATTCAATCTATCTTCTAGATAATGAGACACAGCTTGTTATAAATAAAGAGTCTGAAGATTCTGTTAATAAAAATGATTCTGTTCTAAGTATTCTGACAGACTGATTAACTACACTGATAGAAGTCAAGAGAAGCTCAGACTGAAACTATTAATATAAGATAATGAAAAAGAATATTAAGATATTTGAATAAAAGAAGATAAATATTATCATTGAGAAGGCTCTGAAAATGAATATTCTTATAGATAAATGAGTATATGATTGAAAATTCAATAATAAGAGAGAAATCATTTATTTTAGAGCTCACTGAGTGATTAGAGAGTTCTTGCAACAGCAGAGTATTTATTATACAAGATTATATACTGCAGTGATATCAGGGTCTACATCACATAGTCTATTTACTATATCAACTGTCAAAGAATGAATGATTAAATCAATTGACTATGTATTCGTGTTTTTGAATGATATACTATCACAGAATGAGATGATCTATATGCAACTACTCGCAGATATTAAGCATGACAGAGAGAGCTTGATGAAACTACTCTACCAGAGTCTATATAAAATGAAGTAAGCTGTAAGAATATAGTATTTCCTTGTGACAGAGCATCTGACTACATTGAGATTCATAATATCATCTTATGATAATAAATTTCTATATTACTCTGTTCACAAGATCTATCTGATATTGCATGTCAATGATTGTCAGATAATGAGATCTTAAGAACAGCAATTAGACTGAGTATTGAAGAAGATTGCAAAGAGATTTGAGACAAAGAATATTAAAGAGATTAAGTCATATCTTGAAATGAAGATTAAATATCAGAGAAATAGCAATCTCGCAGTTACACAGAGCTGTTGTATTGAGAAGATTCTTGAAGATTTCAGTGTGAATAAGATGAATTCTGCAGAGACCTCAATGATAACAGGCATATAACAGGAATTTTCACCTGATGAGAATAGTGAATTGAATGATAACTTTACAGCTACAAGATATCATCAAGAATTGAGATTATTACAGTATGTAATCTCAAGCAGCTGATCAGATCTAATGTTCACAGTCAACTATCTCTTATATTTTAACTTATATTCACACAAAGTATGTTAAACAGCATTGAAGCATGTTCTATATTATGTCAAGAAGATGAAAATTCATGACATATTGTATAAGAAGAAGATAGAAGATAATCTGAGTTCTGTGACATACTATGATTCAGACTGAGCAGGAGCAGATTCTCAATACAAATCAATTACTGACTACATTATATTAATTAATAAGTCATCAATCTCATGATAATCGCAGAGACAGACATCTATCATTAAATCAATCACAGAAGCTGAATATATTACAGTTAGTAAAACAGCTTATAAGATAATCTAGTTGAATGATATGTTATATAATACCAGGTTGATAAATGATAAAAAGGTGAAAATATACTCACATCTATAATATGATAATAAGAAAGCAATTAATCTAGTGAAAGAGAAGTTCTTAATACAAAGATTATATTATATTGAGATTAGATATCATATTTTTTATAATCTGATTGAAAAAGAGGAAATCATGATGAAATATGTTAATTCTACAGTGAATATAGCTAACAGTCTTATCAAGTCACTGATAAAGCCTGTGTTTGAAGATTTTATTAAAAGAATTGATTTGAAAAAGATCAGAAAGAAATGATTAAATGATAATAATAATACAGTGAATCAATGAATTTTGCATGTATTTCTTGATTTTTACAGTTATTACTGTACAGATATCTTTTCTGATAAGAAAATCAGAGTCTGATTCATATAATTAATTATTATTGTATTTTTGAAACATTTGAGAATGAGAAAGATCTCAGATAACAGCTTATTACAGATCACAGTGTAGTAAGAAGAAGTGTTAATAATTACTATATCTACTCTAGTCATGTACCATCTTAATCTATTTAGTGTAACTCGCGTAGATATATTATATAACATAATAATATTATTCTTCAAGAATCTTACACAATACAGTAATAATCAGTTAATAATTAACTTTCAATCTTTCAATTCACTTACTCATTAATCACTCAGCTCATTAATTAATCAAAGTACATATAACTGATTCACTAATCAATTAAATAAATAAATAAATTCATATAGAATATAAAGAGATATTTTACAGAATTTTAAAATATATTAAAATAAAAATATTTAATAATTAATTTTAAATTAATTTTAAATTAATTTTAAATTGATTTTGAATTGATTATTAATTAATTATAGTAATAAAAATAGATTTAATCTGTATCTTTAAGTAATTAACAATTAATTGAAAATCAGTTAATAATCAATTCAGTGTAAATTATATAAATATTTACTTTATTATCAGATTCAGAAATAATTTAGTATTAAATTATAATTATTAATAAGATTAGTAAAGTCTTCTTTATAGACTGACCGCCGAAACTATGAATTTTATATTTGATCTTATTTAATCTGATCTCATACATTTCTTGATGTGAATTCTGCTGAGACTAGTTATTAAAAAAACATACAAAGTGACTATATATCAGATCTTAAAATGAAATCATGACTTGAAAAAAATAAGAAAGTAATCTCATTTGATTTCATTTAGTCTCATTCATGATATAAAGTTACTATTTTTAGACATTTTAAGGTTTTTTTAGACTATTTTTAAGTTTTTAAAAAGTAACACTTTTTGATAACACTTAAATGAGATTTAAAGTCATTTAAAGCAATAAAAATAATTTAAATTGAGAAGTGAAAATCATGATCTTATTTAAACAATGTGATAAGAGTAGACAGTAAGTCTCACTGAGACAGTATGAGACTACTATTCAATGTTAAAACTGTGTAATGGAATCAGTCAAATTGATAATGAAACTATCAAAAAATCTGGTTCTGGTTCCAGACACGGTCACACGGTCAGTCTACTTCTTTATATATAAAAGTTGCAAATAAGAGAAGAATTGTTTTACAATTAATTAAGAATTAATTATAGAATTGATGATAAATAATTAAGTAATTTCAAATTACAAGAAAAGATGTATTATTATAAACTACTGAGGTAAAAAAACTCAGTTACTATCAGTGTATTACTGATAGAAGAGCGGATTAACTTCTGAGATTCTTAACACTTTCTCTCAGATCAGCTATTACAGAGTACAGTACTTCTCTTAATAGCTTCTCTTAGTAACTTCTCTCAGTAACTTCTCTCAATGACTTCTTTTAGTAACTTCTATCAGTAAACTCACTTTTAGAGCTCAAGAGCTCACCTTTAAGACATACTTCTAGAATGTCTCTTAGCACTGTTAAATGTTCAGAGTATTTGTTTTGAAGATTTATATTCTTAAGTTTATTCTGAAATTGAACTTGTGCATGTTGACCACAGTAGAGCTCATGCTAAACAGTCTCATAATCTGTAGACTACTGAGATAAAAAGAGCTCAGTCATCATCAGTACACTGCTGATAGAAGAGTCAATCAACTTCCGAAATCTTCAACAATTGTACAAGATTATATAGTAGTTAGAAAGCAGAAAACTTGACCTTGCTAAGTATATCACTTAATCTTTTTATGTAAGCTGATCTTGTAAATATGATCTGTATCACTATCTGACCTCGCTCAATACATCTTTTCTTATAATTTAAAATTACTTAATTATTTACTATTAATTTTATAATTAATTATAAAATAATTCTTCTCTTATTATAACTTTTATATATGAAGAAGACTTTACTAATTTTATTAATAATTAATTTAATACTGAAATTATTCTTGAATTTAATAATAAAGTAAGTATTTATATAATTAACACTGAATTGATTATTAACTGATTTTTAATCAATTGATAATTACTTAAATATACAGATTGAATTTATTTTTATTACTATAACTAATTAATAATTAATTCAGAATTAATTTAAAATTGTTAGATTCTCTCTACAAGCTGACTTCTTCTCTCTAAGTAAGATGTTCACTGATTGCTTAGTAAATGCCTATTATATATAAAAGACTGTATAATAGATAGATTTTGATAATACAATCAACTACTATATTATATTATCTTCATCAAATTATGTCTCTCTTATATATAAGAATCTACTAATTCTATCTTAAATTAAATTCTTACACTTTATACTTAAATTGAAGCTCTAATTATATTTTAAAATACTGTATTAGTAATTCTATGATTCAAAGGTTGCTTGAGTCAGCGTACGATTACAGGCGTACGCCGGCTTCTTATATATTGTATGCTAAATTAATTAGTGACCGCTATGGCCTCTTTACATTCATAAGCAAGTTCAGAAGTGGCTGTGTTATTATCTGACAGTTGTACATTCTTCTGAACTACATTCTCTCTCACCAGATTTGATCACACTCATGTAATCATAATGTTCATCCTAGCTTCATGCAGATTAGCACATCACTAGTATTCACAATTATGTGACCTATCTCTGATTCAGCTAGTGTTCTGTGTACACTCTTACAAAGAAACTTTCACTACATTATATTACTCATTCACTAACTTTTCTCATTCTTCAATCATCTTCTTTATCATTGTCATCATCAAATATCATTATCTTATTCAAGATTTCTACTCTTTCTTCTATTCAACTCTTTTCTATCTATTCACTTATTGCATTGTATGCATTTCTGACAATGATCTCTCATTCTCACAATAAGTGTCATTGTAGTGCTCATATCAGGCAGTTCATTAGCAGTAAGTGTAACACATTATAAAATATAATCAGAACTTGTTTATCTTCTAACAATTGTCAGAACATATTATTATGAGTGACACATCTTCTTCATCTTCTCATACACTCTTAACTGTTTTTCTTCTCAGTGAGTTTCTGATTGTGTTTTCTAGCACAATTTTACATGAATGCAGATGCTGATATATTTATTTTTATTCATATAGAATCTTCACATGTTGACAGATCTGTGTTCATTAATGATAGTAAACTCAATATTGAATTATTGATTAAGAACTTGAAGAATGTGATAATGAAGAAATTGCTTATATTATGTGTAACTGAGTCTTCTATGTCTCTCTCTGCTCTCTCTGTTTCTTTCTCTGCTACTTTCTCTCAATCTTCTACATCTGTCTCTGTGTCTGATTCTCTCACTTCTGCTATCTCTGTCTCTGTGTCTGATTCTTCTGCTTCTGCTATCTCTGCTCTCTCTGATTCTGCTGTCTTTGCTTTCATTATCAGCTCTTCTTGTTTCAAGGAGATATTGTGTAGACTTAATAAACCATGTTTTTCAGTGTATACACTCTCACTCTTCTTGCTAATCTCTAGAATAATTTATTATATGAAGACTGTGTATAACATGACTATCTGAAGCTCAGTTGCAGACATCAATTATTATATTCATTTTAAATATTCATGATAAGACAATTATTCATTCATATCAGAGAATCACTTTCTCTCTCAACAGTGTTGAGATTGTAAGTCTTTTTCTTTTTCATCTTTTCTTTCTAACACTGATTTTTCTGTTCTTAGAGAAAATCATTATGAGTTTTATTATACATGAAGTCATGATGTTCACAGACATTAAGAAACTTTTTACAACTATAAAGTTCAATATCACAGAGATATCTGCTCTAATGAATTTCTTTGAAATGATAGATCTGTATCAGTCTATTCTCTGATATCTGTTATCTGACTTCATAATACAGGCAAAGAATATCTGTGTTTTCAGAAACAGAAATACAGATGTTATACTCTTTTACACTCACAGGTGTGAGGCTCATACACCTTGTCTGAGATGTTATTATGAGAATAAGTTATTCACACACTGCATTCTACTTCCTACATTCTCTCATGTCTCTCTCTCTCTTTCTGAGGAGTCTTGTGTGTGTTGTAATTGCATGTACAACTCTAAGGCCAGCAGGTGTTCATTTGATAACTATTCTCATCTCTGATTTTACAATTTTCATATACTAATAATGATTCTTAGTTGCTTCAGCATCAGAGACTATTCTAATTGAAGATAATAACACTACTGAGACTACTCTCTCTCACTCTCAAGCTTCTTCTGTCACTTTCTCTCTCTTCTCTGCAGAGAAGATTATGCACATATCAGATTATAAGTATTCAGCTTCAGATAGCTTCTACTATTATTTATCTGATTCTGTATCTTCTTCTTCTTCTATTTCTTCTGTCTCTGTTCTCTCTGTCCTGGCTTCTGATTCTGTGAGTCTCATGCTCTCCTTCAATTTTTCTATATATATGTGTACACATTTCTATATTGGCATTTCAGTCAATCTTGTGATAAATGACATTAATGTTGTATACAGAGTGATAGAGAAATTGAAGATATATACAGTATTATTGTAAGAGTGGCTTGCAGCCCTTGAATTCCTTACAGATCTTGAGTTTTGAGATTTTCTTTGTTTTTTGACATTTTTCAGGTGATGTAATGTTGAAAATAGATTAAATATGTGATGTATGAAAATGAATAAAGTATATATAATAATATTTATCTTTTACAGCTGACTTTTACAGTTGATAATCAATTCATTATCTCTTTTCTTTTCTTACACTTTTTCTTTATCTGCTAGTCACTACTCTTATACAATCTCTATATGATACAGTGTTTAATGACTAGATTCAGCAGCTTTCATCTTTTTATGATTCTATCTTATACATTATACTGTCTCTCTTCACCTGCTTAGATTACTACAGTGAACAGCTCATTGAAACTAATCTCATCTGATCTCTGAGTGTCTTCAGAAATTGAGATGACTTGATCTTATACATCTGTGAATGTTTCAGATGATTTATTCTCTGTTATCTCTATAATTGAACTGATATAAACAGTTAAATTCAACTCTGAATTCCTTTTTCTTCTGTAATCTGACTCATGTATAAGTCTGCTGCTTTGAGACTGCTCTTTGTCACATTGTATCTGCTATCTGCAGTGTGTTATTATACAACTGACTACAGTCTCATCACTTATTGAAGTGTGATATTTATCTGATTGCTTCATTTCTTCTCATTCTTTTCTTATAATTATGAAAAGATTAGAATAAGTGAGATCATCTGATTTATAAGTATCTATGATTTCTCTTACTTTGTAAGACTTTTCAATTGTAAGTCTCTTCTTCTTCAACACTGATAAGAGTACTGTAGATAATTATAATCTGCTTGAGTCTTACATCTTTGTCTTTATAAGATATGAATCATTTATTAAATTGTGTAAGATCTGTTTCTCTGATTCTTTCAATGCATATATTCTCAGAGAATGTGATTTGAGTATTTTATAGAGCTCAAATTATCTAGATTGAAACTTCTCAGAGTTCTCATTATATATAAGAACTCATATTCTTATCTTGAGACTCAATTTCTTAACTAGTGAGTCTTGTATTCTTTTTGATTGAATTGCTTAATTCAGAAGTAACTCATTAGCTTTTATATATACATGACTGATCTCTTTCAATCTTGATTCTACATTCATGACTGTTGCATCTGCAACTGCTACTGCTGTATTCATAACTGTCATTCTCTCTCTTATCTTTTTCAAAGCATTCTGTAAGATGCGCGGATGCAATTCATACAACAGATAGAATAATGAACACTTGAAGACTGCATGCTGCTGAATTTGTGTGACTAATAGCACCTGACTGAGATATTCATCTCATAATCTCATAGACTTACTCACTAGATATTTTATCAGCATGTTGCTCAAGATTTTATTCAAGTGTTTCACTTTTCTATTTATCTGTGAATGATATAATGTTGTTCTACAATGTCTTGTCTGTAACTGACTCATGAAATGCCTCATCACTTCTTCTATAAGATTCACACTGTTATTAGTTAGAATCTCATGTGATATTCTATAGTTGATATAGATCTCATTATGTAGAAACTTTGTCACTATCTTCTCTATTGTCTCTGAAACTGCTTTCACAACTGATCAGTCAGTAGTATAATCAATAGCAGTGATTATTCATTGATTATTCATTTGATATTCATGATAATATGTCTATAAGATTCACTTCTCATTATTCAAATGATTGTATCATATACTTCATCTGATATTACACTTTCTCATATTCTAACCCTTTCTTAGATTCTTTTGTAACCTGATAATTTGAGCACTCATGAGCATATATCTGAATGTTCTCAGTCATGCTTGACTAGTATACTCTTGATTTGAGTACACTCATGAGTTCAGAGCTTTCTAAGTGACTGAATTCCTTGTGCATGTGAGTCATCAAGTCATGTCTAAATGAATATTCTAGATAGAGAGCTTTCACATATTCTAGATCACAGTAAAGCATAACATCATTTTTCAATTTTCTCAGCTTGAAGTTCAGAAGCATCTCTTCTACTACTTTCATAAGATGCTTATCATCTGACATCTTGTCATTCTTTAAGCAAGAGATCATTGTGTTCACTCATTCTGATTCCTTGCACTCTCTCAGTATATTTAATGTGAACTTCTCTTATGTCTGGTTTGCAGAACTCTCATTCATGAAATCAGATCTGTAACTGATTACATCAGATATCACAGTATTCAATCTCTTTCAGTATTTAATATGAAGATTATATACTTAAAACTCTAAGATTCAATATGCTAAGTGTTTGAAAGGTTTTATTATTAATTGTAGATAGATGAGACTTTTGTAATCTGTGATCACTGTTATTGTATATCTGTTATTGATATATCTATTTCACAATGCTAGCACATGCTTGATCACTAGCAATTTCTTTTCATATACTGAGTAATTGAGCTCAGCATCTGATAGTTTTCTATCATTATACATTACTAATTACAGCTTATTATTCTTACTCATCTGTAGAAGAGTGCCTCTGATAGCTTATTTAGATATATTCATCTCAATGTAGAAAGATTTATCATAATCTGATTGAATAAGCACTGAGAATATTATTACACATTCTCTCAGTGTGAGAAAAGCCTCTTCACATATAATATTTCAGATGATTGAATAAAACTTCTTCTTTCACAGATTTGCATTCATTTCTCTTAAGAGATCTGAGAGTGATGTAGATATTTGTATGAAATTCTTGATAAATCTGCAGTAATATGAGATTAACTCAAGAAACTATTATACATAATGTACATTTCTCAGTCACAGTTAATTCACTATAATATTCAATCTCTTTAGAATGAGATATATACAGTCATCACTTACTACATGTTCTATGAACTCTAACTCTTCTATTTCAAACACATACTTTGTTGATTTGATATAGAGCTTATACTCTGTCAGAGTTGTAAGCACTTTATCAAGATACTTCAGATGTTCATCATATAAGTTTGAAAAGACTAGAATGTCATTGAGATATATAAGATATGAGGTTTCATTCTGTTTATAAAGAATCATATTCATTATCATTTGAAAGATGATAGATGCATTTATTAGACTGAATAATATTATCAGGAATTCAAACTTCTCTCATTGTATATTAAACACAGTTCATGAAACTGACAGTTCATCTACATGAATCTGTCAGTATTCTGAGAGAAGATTGATCTTTGATAGATATCAGACATTTTCAACTGTATTCAACTGTTGTTGAATTCATAGCAGTGAATATTCATTCTTAATTATAAGCTTATTAAGTGCTTGATAATTGATACATATTCATCACTTCTCATCTGTCTTTTTCATGAATAGAACTGGAAAGCTCCATGCACTTGATGAGAATTATATGAGATCATATTCTAGAAGGTCTGTGATCTGACACTTCTGTTCTTCAAGATATGTTTGTGACAGAGGGTATGCATTCTGATTGACTGATTTTGTGTCCCTTATATCAATCTCATGTACAAATCCTTGTTCTGACAGTAATTTCAGTGAAAGATCTGTTCAGAAGATCTTCTCATACTTCTTCAGAAGCTTCTTCATACACTTGTTCTT
This sequence comes from Blastomyces gilchristii SLH14081, assembly GCF_000003855.2. NCBI lineage: Eukaryota > Fungi > Ascomycota > Eurotiomycetes > Onygenales > Ajellomycetaceae > Blastomyces > Blastomyces gilchristii. The sequence goes on along the minus strand of NW_003101677.1, from coordinate 2,163,021 downwards.
CTGTATATTCTTTATCTTGATTTTCTTCACTTCTGAGTTCTATATAACATACAGAATGCTTTCAGATGAGATCTTGTAAATCATTCTCTTTACTTATTGATATATAAGCAGATTTAATTCTTCTATATCAGAGATATGAAATGTCCTTCTCATATCAGTTGATAGAATTGTATGAACTGTTTTCTTTCTATCAGTTAACTGCATATAACATATACATCATTGAATCTGTGAATTGAACCTTTAAAATTAATCAAGTCTGAGAATAAGATTGTATTTCACATTCTGCAGCTCTCACACTCAAATATAGCAAGATCATTCTTCAAAGTGCAAGGGAACTCTTACTCTTACAGGTGATATTAAATACTAATTATCAGATAATCTTATACATTGAGAATTCTTCACTCAGTGAATCTCTTTCAGTCTTCAGATTATATGATTATCAATATATTGTATAGAAGCTTCTGTATCTGCTAATACTTTTGTAATCATCTCTTAATTCTTATTCAAGTGCCTCTTATACATTAACATTTCAGATCTCAAGATATTGAGATAAATGTTCACTTCATCATTCTCATCTGCATCTCATTCAGAAGCCTGCTTTCTCTTGATATTCACAGAATTCAGAGAGTCATCTAACACAGACATCTCTTTCACTTTGAAGACTTTTCATAGAATATCAGTGAGTATCTTCAAGCTCACTGATTCTGCTAGTTTTTTGACTCTCTTACTTCTCTTGACTGTATACACTGTGTGCATTCTTTTACATCATGATTTTGATATCTGCAGTTAAAGCAAGCTTGATGCTTATAATATTAAGATTTTCATTCAGAGGATTTCTTTTTCAGAGAATTCAGTGCTTTAGTGATAGTATTCAGATCTAGATTTATTGTATTTAAGTGTATAAGTTGTGTTATAGAAGTCTGATTATTCATTCTTCACTGAGATATACTTAATTACAGTATTTTCTGTCACAATTGACTTGCTTGTTTCTGTATGATGAGAATATTATATGCTTCTTTCACTGTGTCTGATTACAAGGTTAAGCATTTTCATTCTACTCTTAACTCAGATATAAGATCATGAATAAAGATCTATAAACAGAAAGATATTGAAAGCTCTTCATTCAATATAAGATAGTATAAACTGAAGTGTGTAAAGTATGATATAAGATTACTCACTTGTCTACACTCAGTGAAGTGTTTGTAATACTTATCTTATACATTCACTTTCTCAAAGTTATGCAAGATTCATTTGAAAAACTCATTTCATATTTATAAGAATGAATATCACTCTGAGTCTGTAAGATTTATCTTTTTATCAGTCATTTATAATGACTTTGCTTTTTCATGTAGAAATGTGACAGATCTTAAGACTTGTTAAAATTTTATTAACTATCTATCTATAAGTTCATGTTCAATTCAATAATATAATTACATCTGACTTAGTCAGGTGATTGCAGCATTATTTTTTCAGTTGCTATTAAAGCTTAATAACTTCAGCAGATCTTCTGACTTAATATATTTCATACTTAAATTCTCATTCTGTGCAGTGATTTCTGATAATATGTACACTTCTGAAGAGATTATGAACAATTATGATGAGATCTTCAGATTCAGTATAGTCATCTATCTGTATAAACATTCAATCTCTCACTATAGATTCAAGACCTGGTTTTCTCTATTCTTATTAATGATGATAATTGCATCAGTAAAGCTCTTCATAGTGAATACTTGATTCACAGTGAATGTCAATTGTTATTTAACTTTCATCTCAGTCTGTCACTGTGTATGCAAGATCTCAATCTTATTTAGAATTCTCATATATATACAGAGCTTCAATTTCGGTTCAGCAGTTTCAGTCACTTTTCTTATCACTTTGAGTAAACTCTCTGAGAGGTTCTGCATATCTTTCAGTTCAGATAGCAGAGAAGAATGTTGTTTGTATTGACTAGAGAAGATATTCATTTCAGTGATTTCTCATTGATTATATGATGTCTATTGTTATATCACTATATTGTTATATCACTATATTATTATATGATTTCTGTTATTATTGTATAACTTCAGTGATAATCACTCTTTCTTTTTATTCTTCTTTTAAGTAGAAAGCAGACTTCTTTGAATCTGGTTCATCACTCTCATTCTCTTTCTCACATCTCATCTGTTCACATCCCATACATGACATTCGCCTGTGTGTGGAGTTTTTCTCTCAACAAGTGAAGCAGCATCAATCAGATGCTCTTTCACTCACTGCTCTTTATACACTATCTTTTGAGATGTTCTAGAACCACACTGACATGATAACTACAAATTACTTCATAGACAGAATTATCACACTCTGAAGAAGCCTGTGCTTCTCACTGGTTTTTAGACATGCTATCAGATGTGATTCAAAGATTGCTTGAGTCAGTGTATGATTACACATGAAAACTACACTTCTCACCACCGCTCCACCACGAACTCGCTCGATTTTTCGAATAAGAACCCGCCGATAGATCCATCGAAAAGCCCTCGATCATACGAGCATTTTGACCCCATCGCCGACCGCATACCCCGTGTGGTGGTGGAGTTATCCAGCCAAACGTGAACCAGACGTCGTTCGGAACTCCTGCGTGGGATTATCCCCCATTCTCCCCTACCACACCACAACCCCGGGCCAAATTGCCATACAAATTGTAAGGTGAATAGACCTAGCCATATGCACCAATCTTCTCGATTTTGGAAGATCCCCGATCTGTAGTTGTGGAGATATCTGAGGAGCGACCTCCGCGAAAACCCTGTCCATCTTTGATGTTCCAAAACATCAACGCCAAGTCTCACCCTCGTACCGCCCCTCTCAATCTGGCCCATCCCCGACAGAAAAATACAAAAAGATACCTCGGTGATAATATCAAGCACATAATCAACAGCCACTTCTGAAGTGCAACCTCCGCGGTCTGTCTTCAGTGTATCTAGACATCAACGCCAAGTCTCACCCTCATACCACTCCTCTCAATCTGGCCTATCCCCGACAGAAAAGTACAAAAAGATACCTCAGCAACTGTACTCAATACATAATCAGCAGACACAACAACTATAAAATCAGTATATCTCAAGGTCTGACTGAGCCTTTGATCCCTGCACAGTGAGATATATTAAATCTAGTTTTAATATCTCAATATTCAATAGATTCTGCAAGGGATTGAGAACAGCAACACTAGGTTTCTATTGAATTTGAGAATTAACTCTATATTGATATAATTATTGACAAAGTCTTCTATTTTGAGATATAAATAATCAGTTCCTCTACATCCCGCTGACAATATTTACATTATTATATAGAAATAGACTTATATTCTCTATAATATCAAGACTCTGAAGAGAGAAAGTCTTGATAGAGAGTATACAGTAGTGCATATCTTAGCAGTTTCTATCTTATTCTTCTGCAGCAGTTAATGCAAAAAAAAAGATTTTAGAAATAGTTTTTTACTTCTCTTGAAAAAGTAAGATGTTTTTCTCTGAGTTTTATACAATATTCTTACAAAGAATTAAAAACAGAGTTGTTTTCTGTCATAATTTCATATTCTTTTAAGTAAGAATTACTTTTTCAGTGACTGAAGAGTTTTCATTAATACTTAATTCTTTTTTACACTCTTTATTAACTGGTTTGAGTTGCACACTTGTTGTGTGAGAAGAATTGAATAATTTAGAATAAAATTGAATAGTTTTAATCAATTTCTCTGCAAAAAATTGATTTATTTTTTATCAGTTTTTCTCTCAAAAACTGTCATATTATCTGATTTACTATCAATTAATATCATACTTTTTCTCACTGTATCTCAAGAAAGAGATTGTAAAGATTTTATTGATTTATCTTAAAAATTAATTTTAGTTTATTAGATTCTCTTCAAAAATCTAATCTAGTTACTGAACTAGTGTGAAAAAAATCAGGTGTTTTATACACAAAAGTCTGTTATTCTTCTTTTGAAATAGTCTGACTAACTTTTCAATTGAAAACAGACTTAGAAACCTCTTAATTGAAACAGTCTGATCAACTTTTCAATTCAAAAAGAGTTTAATAAATATCTCAATTAAATTAGTCTGACCAACTTTTCATTGAGTAAGAACAATGAGTTTGAAAGTACACTCAGTTGATGTGAAAAAGAATGCTTTCTCAAATGCTATTCCTGAGATTGAAATTCTGAAGAGAAGAAAGAAAGAAGAAATAGAGAAACAACAAGTTCTTGAAATACAGAAACTTGAAAAAGCAAGTAAAATTCTTGAAAAGCAGTATCTGAGTGAGATGAATGAAGAAGTTCTGCTAATTCTTCATGCTCAGGCTAGACAACTACAGAAAGTGATCAAGTTCAAACTTGGAATTTCAAACACAGTTCAAAAAACTTTAAAAATTTCTAATACAATCACTGACTCTTCAGTTTGCTCTTCTTTCTTTTCTACTTCTTCTTCTTCTTCTTCTTTAAATCAGAAGAAAACATATGCTCAAGCAGCTGAATCTGCTATCTCTAAACCTGATATCTCTAAATCTGCTATCTTAAAACCTGCTCAAAATTCTGAGAAAACTGAGAAGAATACTGCTCATACTTCTAGTGATAGAAGAGTGAAGAAAAAAATGCAAAAAGAGAAAAATCTTCAAATCTTCAGAAATAGAAGACTTATTCTCAAAGTCTCAAATCAGGACATATTGCAGAGAAATAAGCTAAACTCAAACCTCATTTTCAGAATTAGAAATGAAATCAATCAGCAGTTCTTTTCTCAGTTAATGACTGATATTGAAGTTCAAAAATCAGTTATAGCTTCAATTGAGCCATTCTTCTTTGAAAACTCCATCATCATGATCACAATGCCTGAATTCAGTGCAGAATTCCTTATTCAGAATAAGAATCTCTGAAAATCGGCAGTAGAATCTTTGTTAAACACAATAATTCTATCTGAGAGAGATGAAAAGTGAGATAAATTCATTCTTCATGATATTTCAGTTGAAATTTTTGACTGTGAAGAAGAAATGCTACTTCTTAAAAATGAATTAGAAGAATATAACTCCATTCAACTGAGAAAAGAGCCTGTATGACTAAATTCAATTGAGTTCAGATAAAGCAGAAGAAATGCCTCTGTTCTAGTATATATAAAGACAATTGAACAGTCAAAGATCTCTGAAGTAAGAGTAGCAGATTTGAAAATGAGAGTTCATGAATACAAAGACTCAAGAATGAATCTCAAAGCTCAAACACAGTGTTAAAACTGTCAAAGATATGAACACTTTGCAATCTCCTGTTTCAGAGACTCAAAATGTGCATTCTGTGCTAGAGATCACAAAACTAGTGAGTATAAATATGAAATATGCTCAAAAAGAGATGAAATATGTCAACACACTCTGCTTAAATGCTCTAATTGCAAAGAAAAACATGCATCTAGCTCAAAAGAATGTATGTTTGCTTCAAGAACTCAAAAGAACTGAAGAAAAGATGAAGCTCAATGTAAATCTAGAACTGAAGAGAATAGTCAAGTCAGTAAACTCACAACTGTAAGCTTAAAAAGAAGAAACTCTCAACTATTTAGATCTTCAAACTTCAATTCTCCAGCTAAATGTAAACAGAATTTGAATTCTCAAACTTCTGTTAAGATTAGAGAATTGAGAAATGACTCTGATGATAAACTAGATATAATATAAGCAGTTGAGATTTCTACTTTTCAGAACAGTTATAATCTACTATCTGATAATAGTGATTAGATTCTACTCTACTCTCTTTTAGTATGAATATACAACAAAAACAACAAAAAAAGTTTAAAAACTCTTCAAAAATCACATTTATTCAAAATAATGTGAATAGAAACTCAAATTGCATTTATTCTTGTCTTCAAATTGCATTTGAATAAAAAGTTGATTTTATACTGCTTCAGAAGCTGAATTTTAATGCTGAGTAAAAATATGTCATTTCTCATTCAAGCTACTACTGCTTTTTATCTCAAAAGTCTGAGATAAAGTCAAGAGTAGTGATCTATGAAAGAAACAGATCAAGATATCAATTTAATCTGAGATTTAATATCATGTCTGACCCTGATATTCTGATGAATGATATTATAGATAAAGAGAATGAGTTTGACACTATACAGCTCATAAATATCTATAATGAAAAGTCATTGAAGAAAAATAATAACATCTGAACAATTAATAGAGGATTTCTGAACATAACTTCATCAAGAAACTCTATAATTGCAGGAGATTTCAATGCACATCATCTCTGATAGAATTCAGAATGTAAAAGAGCAGTAAGAGCTGATAATCTGATTGAATGAATCTTTGAGCATTCAATGAATTTAGTTAACAAGTCTGATCAACAAACATTCTTTAGAAAAGGCATGAAACAGAAATCTATTATAGATCTAATCTTCATATCACAAAATCTAATAGAAAAAAGACTTGTAAACTGATTTATTAATTTAAATGAGACATCAGAATCAGATTATGACATTATTCAATTTAATATTAAACTGAGTGAGAAATAAATAAGTGAAAATTCTCTTCTCTCTAATCTGTTTAACTTTGAAAAAGCTGACTGAAAGACAGTTGAAGAAAGTATAAAACTGTTAAAATCTGAAAGACAGAGTGAGCTGTATTGAAACTCTGGTCAAGATATCTCAAATAAAATGCTTAAGAATAGAGTGAAGCTCATTACATCTATTATTCTAGCAAGTGTTAAAGATAATATTTCATAGAGAAAGTCTTCTGAGTATTCAAAATCTTAATGAAATGAGAATATCACATCTAAAAGAAAACAATTGACTACTGCTAGAAGAGATTGAAAGAATGATATAATTTCTGATAAAGAGTTTAAAGCTGTCAGAAATGAATATTTTTCAGATATTAAAAAAGCTAAAACAGACTGCTGGAATAAATTTCTTGAAGAAGAATAAGAAAAAGAAGTTTTTAAAGCTTTTAACTATACTAAAACAAGAAGTGTAGCAAAACTTTCAATCTTAGAATATGAGTTTCAGAATGAATGATATACAGCAAACTCTTTTGAGAAAAAATGTTAAGCTTTTATAAGAACTCTCTTTCAAAACTCATCAGATTCAGATTCAGAGAAAGAGAATATATCATATCTCAACTATATTAATGAAAATGACTGGGAATGGCCTGATCTTACTCAAGATGAACTAGAGTCAGCTATCTTCTCAAGTTCAGTTAAGACTGCTGCAGGGCCTGATTCAATTAATCACTTGATTATTCAAAATATATATCTCTACTTAAAGAATGAATATTTTGAGCTCTTTTTCAATCTCTTGAAAAATGAATATCATTCTGAATGCTGGAGAGAAGCCACTGAAGTGATTCTTATAAAACCTAATACAAAAACTTCAATTTCTAAGTCATATAGAGTAATATCTCTATTGAACTGTCTAGAAAAGGTTTTAGAAAAGATAATAGCTACTCAACAATCTTTTATAAGCTCTATAAGTGATTCTCTTTTATTCAGTGAACAAATGAGAGATAGAAAACAGTGTTCTGCAATTGACACTGTTCTCTCAGTTATTCATGATATTCAAATAACAAAGCATAAGAGTCTGGTCTCAACTGCAGTTTTTATTGATATAAAAGAAGCATTTAATCATGTTTCAAAGTCAAAGTTAATTCAGACATTGAAGATATTAAAACTGCCACTTTCTTTAATAAAATGAGTTAACTATTTTATATCTAAAAGAATTATATAACTCTTCTTTGATGAAATGAAATAAGATAAGACTGAGATAAAAATAGAAGTATCATAAGAATCTTCAATCTCACTCATTTTATTTGCAATATACACTGCATATCTATTCAAAAATAGAAATATGAGAATAGTATGATCTCTGAGTTATATAAATGATATTGATCTAGTCTACAGCTTAAAAACTATCAAAGAGAATTTGAAAGTGATTGAAGAAGCTATAAAGAAAATCTTTGTTAGAACAGATATCAATCAAATTCAATTTAATATGAATAAAACTGAGTTAATTCATTTCTTTTCTAGATTCAATGAGAAAGAACTATCTCTAACTCTTTTAAATAGAGAGATTAAACCCAGTGTAAATGTCAAATGATTAGAAGTATGATTAAACTTCAAGTTAAATTTTAAATATCACATTCAATAAAGAACTGTCAAGACAGAAAGACTATTGAATAACATAATCAGACTATCAAATACAGAGAGAGGTCTATTCTTCCAGGCTATGAGACAGTTATATATAGCCTGTATTACATCAGTAGCTGATTATGAAGTTCAAGTTTGATGAAATAATCAAGTGAATTTCACTGAACTCTTTCAAAGTCTGCAAAACAGAGTCTTGAGAAGAATTCTGAGAGCATTCAAATCATCTTCTATTAAAGCAATGAAAATTGAAGCTTCAATTCCTTCTTCTGCTATTAAATTTGAAAAGATCTGTATGAACTATGCTCTGAGAGTTGTAAAGATGAGCTTAAATCATATAATCAGAGAAAGAGTCTCTTCTTCATTTTCATCAATTAACTCTGAAAATGAACTGAATTGAAATAGATTTCTTGATTGAAATGAAAATAATTCTTCAAAGAAAATGTCTTCTTAACTGTACAGACTATACTCTCTGATTAAAAATCAATTCTCTTCTCTAAATATTGAAAAAGTTGATCATGAGAAGTTATCTCTCTGAAGAGAAAAGCTTGAATCTCTTATAGACTTATAAATAAGTGAACTATCAAAAGAGAAAGAATATAAACAGTATTTGAAGAGAATCTCTACAATTAATATAAAAGACTCTATTCTGATTTATTCAGATGACTCAAAAAATGAGAATTTGAATAGATTAGATGCAGACATTGCTTATACTGAAGATAATATTAATTTTATCTCAGATTTCTGAAATCTAGGCTGTGAATCTGAAGTCTTTGATACTGAACTATTTACAATAGTGAAAGCTTTCAAACTCATTGAAATAAAATCTCATAAAAGAGGAAATTATTTGAAAGAGATATGAATATTCTCTGATAGTTAAGCTACTTTAAAAAGACTTAGAAATAGTCAGATTCATAATGATCAAATGAATCTTGAACTGATCTTAAACTCTGTTTTGAAAATTCAAAAGAGAAGAATATCAAAGTGGATAATTCATCTGCACTGAGTTCCTGCTCATATGAATATTCATGGCAATAAATTGGCTGATTCAGCTGCAAAAAAGAGTGCAGAATTAAGCAGATCTATTCAAAAAATTATGTTCTGGTCTTTTATAAAGAGAAAAATAAAAGAATCTTGTTTAGACAAGTGAAATGAAAGCTGGCAGAAACAAAAGAAGAGTATACATTATTCAAGATTTGAAATAAAACCCAAGTGAAAATCTTGTTCAATTAAATGTAAAAAGAAAATATTCTCATTCATAATACAGCTGAAACTAGGACATGGCTATTTCAAATCTTATATACAAAGATTTGATGATATATTTGACTCAATAGAATGCTCATTCTGTAATACAAATGAGAATTCTGAGTATATTGTAATGCACTGTGTATTATACAATAGTCTCAGAGCCAGATTGAAAGAGAAGTATGATCTAAATCAATTAAATATGAGATTCTTATTCTCAACTGAGACAGGAATTAAATACTTAATAGACTTTCTATCAGAAACTCAAGCAGCTACAAGAAAATGGCTAAATTCAGAATTATCTGAATATGAAGAGGAGGAAATCAACCAGATATAGTCTGTTAAAACAGCTATATACTATCTTTTAATAATTTGTTTTGTTACAGTCTTTCTTTACTTTATCTTTTTCTTTCAATTCCTTTCTATCTATCTATTTAATGTGTCTATCTTTAAGACTGTGTTCTCTTTTCCTTTGTCATGATATTGTCAAATGGTTTCAAAGTATCAGAAGATGTTAAAACACTGTAATTTGTAAATGATTTTTGTATTCTGGGCTGGAATTTTCTGATTTTGTATATCTGAAATTGATGAATGTATAATAGTTAACTTTACAGATATAGGAAAAACCCTGGGAACTAAAAGTTCTCAGGTAGATATCATAGTCTCTGACTGCATACATCTATAATTGAAGAATAATAATAATAATAGTGTATGATTACAGGTGTATGCCGGCTTCTTATATATTGTACACTAAATTAATTAGTGGCCGCTATGACCTCTTTACATTCATAAGCAAGTTCGGAAGCGGCCGCGTTATTATCCGACGGTCGTACGTTCTTCCGAACCACAATTCTGCAGTTACTCATCATAAATTAAGAAGAACTCTGTTGATTTCAAAATCAATTAACTCACTATAAACTTTCATAACAAGTTCACAAGTAATCTCTGTCTTCTCACATGAATAGAAGTGTAGATAATGAATATATCTCTGTAAGCAGCTTTACTATTGAAGATAACACTGTCTTACTTGAATTCACACTGATCACTAGAAGCAGAGAATATTCAACATAGTTAATATATATATATAATATCTCTGAATAAGAGCTGCTTGAGCTGCAATCATCATCTCAGACAGCTTGAAAAGTTTAAATCAAAATGAATACAGAATATGACATAAGTTTAAGAAGAAAAGAAGATCTTCTCTTAACAGAATACTTTACACTCACTTAAGATAGCTTCAAGCAAGATAGCCCTGCTGATAAAATTACCGAAATAATGATATACTTTGTATATTTATAAGAGACACAGTTCTCTGAAGCAGATATGATAAAAATTATCTATAAGCAATGATTATAGAAGTAGAGAATAAATCTCAATCTCACTGTAAATTCAGCTGCTGAAATAGATAAGTTCTGTGAATTCAAGAATGATTACAGTTATATTGAAATGAAAATTATCACAAAGCTCTCAGAGCTGAAAGACTATAACATCTGATATTATAAAATTGAATTAAAAGTGATTTTGATTGACACATCTCACATTCTTACAGATGAAGAGCTTTTCTCAGATACTCAGCTTATAAGTGATGATTTAAAAATCTGATGATATAAAAAAAGCTGATTATAAGAGTATATATAAAACTCAATGAAAACAGAGCTATAGACACTCATTCAATCAAAACTGAATTAAGTTAATAATCATAGTATTATTAAGATGAAATGCTCAGGTGTACTATAATAAGTGATTGAATTAAAATATTAAATATACTGAGCAGATCTTCAAGTCAAATTATATAATAAGATTATCACTATGTCAATTACTGATTATGAAAATAATATTATACTATATACAAAGCACTGATAAGTAATAATAAATGAAATTAATATAAATAGCTGATCAATATTCAAAGACTTTCTCACTTAATAATTTATACATAATCTGAAGACCTATGTATAAACCTTTATTCAAATCTATCTTAAGAATCTATGTTAAGAAATTTCAATGATATCTATTTCTGAGACTAATCTTGATAATCTCATTAATGATCTCATTTACTACAAGACAGTTATCAGATTAAATGATAATAAGAAGAGAATATTAATGAAAGAAGTTGAAAAGAAGAAGAAAAAGAAAAAAAATAATAATAATAATAACAAGGCAGAACTCACTGAGATAAGCAAGTTTAGATCACAGTAAATTGATTACAGCAGAGAAAGAAATACATTCAATCTCTGCTATAAGAATATGTTTGATATAGTGATAAAGTATAAGTATTATATCTGCTGTAGATATAATGAAACTAATTACTTTCTTAAGAACTGAAAAGATATTATCAGAATATTAAAGAATCAATCATTCTGTAATTGAATACTATACTGAGAGGAATGCAATATTCTTCATCAGTGAAAAGAACTTCAGCTTTGTATTAACTGTAAAGACTCTATCTTGTGACAGGCTACGCCTGATTAATTATATAGACTATTTCATTACACTTCATAGATTTCTGCTGAAAGCTTAAATTCTCAGTCACTGATTCTCAGCTGAAAAACTCACAGAATTTCTATTCTTCCACCCCGAAGCTTCACTATGTACATTACTACATAAATGTATAAATATTCACTCTGATCACTGATTCTCACACTTTCTCTTTTTTCCTTCTCTAACATTTGTCACTTTTATATTATAAGACTTATAAATATCATACTGATCTATTCAGTGTACACATCTTACACTTGAAAAATGTTCATTATCTTCTCATTAGAAATGATTACTTATTGAGATATCTGATTATGTAATAACATGTAAGAAATAAAGAAATGAATAATCAGTAAAGTAGATATTAAGTCTCTAAATAGAAGCTTACTCATCAGTCACTCTGACTCTATAACAAGATCTCATAAGAGAATGTCAGTAAAAGACTCAAGAGTTCTGACGCCTTAGATATATAAGATATTCATATAATTACACTTCTTTCAATTTCACAGATATTACACATCTGATGAACAATATATCTATTAATAATATAAGAGAACTCTTGAATGTAAATATAGACACAGTATTACAATGACTCTGAGCAATGCTGAAATTACAACAATAACAGATAGCTGATGTATATATAACTCAATAATATCAATATAAAGAAATTCAATAATTATCTCAATAAGAAATCTCTGCACAGACAATTTCAACACTGACAGAATTGAATATGAATACAATGCAAGTGCTGAAGAAATGCTTAGATGCTTCTGCATATTTCAATACTTTCTATCTCACTCTCTACTCATTATAAAGATTGAAAATGCTTACGAAACTAAGTGTAGATGAAGATGTCATCAGTTTATTAACTAATCAAGATTAATATATGAATAGTTAATTGAAAGATTACATGAGACAGTAGTTTTATTCATGAATAAAGATATATAAATCAGTGTTACATACATCTGATACTATTATCAAACATCTCAATGTTCTGTTTCAAGACACTGCTATGTAACAGAAGATATTAGATTGATTACAGAGTATTTAACAGAGAAGTAATTCTCTTATAACATTTATTCCTGATTTCAACATCAAGATTCTAGAAGTAGGTAATCAATCTTGAGAGAACTGAATAAAGATTAGCATGCTTAAGAAGATACTAACTTTTAAACTCTTACAGACTCTTATAAGTGTAGATAAAAACCTGACTTATAAAGACTTCTGCATATAACTCCGGACATTGAATAATCATCTTATCAAGCTTAAGAGTATACAGAACAGTGATAGAAGACATTATACTTATACATCTGTATCAAAGAATAATAATATTACAGATCTCATGAATTGAGTAAACTTTAATATCTATGTATAAACAAGAGTCTTCACTGCTTAAACAAGCTTCTAAGTCACTGAGATTAGTTCTGAAGAAGTTGCTAATCAACATCAATGAGAAATATATATTAATTATAACTGATCAGAATATATCACTTTTAACTACTAATCAGTCTATATATCTTCTCATTTAAAAGAAAGATTAGTATCAGTAGTCTGTATCAATCACATTATATTAGAGAAAGATTTGAAAGATAACTATAAGAATATCTCAGTGAAACAGAGAAAAGATTAGCTTCTGTTTAAATTCATAAGCAGAAGCTTGAAGAGGTTGAATAATAACAATTTAAAGAGAAAATGATAATGAATGCAATTCTTATATCTACTGTGATAGATAATATGTATAATATGAAAGTTATAATAGACAGCAGTCTATATTATTATATAATGATTAAATCTTCAGTTGTAAGATATTGTAACCTGCAGTATATTCTCTTATTAAAACCTCAACTTCTTACAGAATTTAATGACCTAAAAGATGTTTACATCTGTTACATAATGAAACTAAACATACATGTTAGAGAATATTAATATAAAGATGTCTATGCATGTAAAGTTAATAATCTTAACTATAATCTTATACTAGAACTTGTCTGACTATCTGAACAGAGCATCTTATTAAACACTTAAAACAGAAGTTTAATATTCTCTAATAATAATAGAATTCATAAAGATGATATTCATAAGATTATGAATCTGACACAGATCTCTGTCAATACTTATAAAATGCTCTGAAAAAGAAGTCACTGACAAGATCACTGAAAAAGTTATTAATAGTAGAATTATATAACAATCTATTTCATCAGTCTGATCAATATTAAAAAAGCTCTAGAAAAGTTATTCTGTATTATAATAATAGATTCTCATACAAAACGCTTTTAATAATATTATAAATATCTAGATGTCTTCTGATAAGATAATAATGTTGTAAATCTATCTCTCTTACAAGATTTAGAAGTAGATCACAGTATCAAGTTAGAAAAGAAGAATGATAAAGACTGTGAATTATTATAAAACTCTCTTTATAACATGTTTTGAGATGAACTTCTTCTTCTTTAAAAGTCACTTAATAATCTTTTGAATAAAGAATTTATATATATTAGCAACTTCTCTACTGCAGCTTCTATTTTCTTTGCAAAGAAATCAGATGAAGAACTCTGATTCTATGTGAATTATTAAGAATTGAATGGATTAATAAAGCAAGACTGCTATTCTTTATCTCTTATCAATGAAACTCTAGCTTGCATTGAGTGAGCTTAATAGTTTACAAAGTTAGATATCATTACTGTATTTCATAAGATTTGTATCACTGAAGAAGATGCATGACTTGTAACATTTTAAACATATTATAATCTCTTTGAATGAGTAGTCACACTCTTTGAACTGATTAACATCTTCAGTATATTTTCAAAGTATATCAACTAAGCACTTTAAGATTTTCTTAATAAGTTTGTATCTGCTTATCTTAGCAACATTTTTATCTTTACTGATAAGTTCAGAAAAGAATATTAAGAGTATATATAAATAGTATTACAATAATTATCAGAAGCAGAACTATCAATAGATATTAACAAGTGTGATTTTGAAGTCAAAAGTACAAAATATCTAGATTTTATCATAGAAGCTGATAAGAGAATTTAAATAAATTCTGAGAAGATCTCTGCTATTCTTGAATAAGAAGCTTCATCAGATTTACTAACTTCTATTTGTAAGAAATTCCGCTTCTCGCGGATTCTTTACCTCTATTTCTATCTCTCGCGTAATCAATAGGGTTAGCAGCCCTTGGCTACACACAACTATATAGACTGGAGTTTGTGAATACTATTCATAACTCAGCTTGAATGCTATTATACATTTAATTTCTATATTTTATCTTTCTACTGTAAATACTTCTAGTTATTAACAGTATATATCATATCAAGCTGCAAACATCTGAATAATTGTCTGTAAGCACTTATTCTTACATTTCAAGCTCAGTCAGTCAGCAATCATCTGTTATGACTGAAAGAACTAGAAACTTGTATACTTTAATCTCTGTGAACTCTACTATAGACACTCAGAAGCAGTTATCTGAATTATGAATAATCTTTATAAAAGAAGTCTCAGAGAACTTATTAATTACTTACAGAATATCATTCTCTGTATCTGTAATAGAGAAATTCTCTGAACTTATAAATAAATCAATCTCAGTGAAGAACATTCTTGAGTATCTTCTACAGAATTAAGCTATTTTTCTATAAGAAATACTTACTGTCTGTAAACACTCTTGAACTGAGTCTCTAGACATGATCTTCAGAGATACTTATAAATTAAAAAGAAACTTTCTTAAGCTGTAATCACTTAAGATTATCTATTGAATTATAATCTATAAAAACTTTTATAAGTTTGCATTTGAAATTGACTCACAAGCCTGACTGTGTAATATGAAAGATGAAGAAGCTGTTATCTATATAATAACAGATCTCTACTACACTGAAGTCAAGAACTGACTGAATTATTTAGAGAATGATTATAAGAGATTCTACTAATCTGTTCTTAAGACCTATCTAGAGAATAAGTTAACAGACTTCATAAGCTGAACAGAGAACATCTGAACTATGATCATTAATATTAGAAAAAGAGATGAGAAATCTGATAAAGACTACTTATAGCACTTTATAAAATTATGATATGAATTAAAATCTGTGAAAATAGAACTCTGAAACAAGATCTGAATAATAATATTCATGCAGAGACTGAATAAAGATATGTAGAACAAGCTTATTGAGTAAGACTCTAAGCTCTTAACTCTGAAGAAACTGATGACTCTCATTCACTGCTTACAGATCACTGTGAGAGTTACAGATCTATCAAGAGTGAATTATTAATCAGTCTCACAAGAGTCAGAACAACAGAGAACAGATTTATCAGAAAAAGATAATAAGATATAGAGAGATTTATATCTGACTGCTGAGTAGAGAGAGAGAGCTTTATAAGCTTCTATAAATAGAGTATATAATAGAGAGACTAAGAAAAAGAATCTCTGCTTTATCTGTTCTAAATCAGAATATCTTCATATAAACTGTTCAGATAAATCAAAATAGAAATTTAAAGAGTTACAGACAGAGTCAGTAACAGTCTTCTTAAGAGTCTTAAAGCTGACATCTGAATCTGTTACTTTCTCAATGAAAATACTTGCTTACAGAGAGAGATTACACTGTGATACTACTGTCTCATAAGTATAAGAAGTATTGATTAACTCAGGATTTCAGGTCACTGTAGTGTTTCTAAAGCTCACAGAGTGAATAAACTGAGTGATGAAAACTGAGAACCTGCTCTTATAATAAGCACAGTATGAGAACTCAGATCTGAGAGCTAAGAGACTTATAAGAGTTATCTTTGAATTGTAAGATCTCTTCAGAATCTGAAGAAGATTTGTAGAAACTGTAGTTATCACAAATATTACAGATGATATGTACTTAAGACTTATATAACTTCAAAGATACAATTCATACATAGCTGTTGACAAGTCAGATTTATACTTTCAATCAGTATTGACAGACTTACTTACAGAGATAGAATCAGTTAATACTGTAGAGTTAATTAGAGAAGATAAGTTTATCTATATAATAACTTTATAAATGTCTGAGAACTTTGCAGTCATGAAAACTGAGCTTCAGATATTAGAGAAATACTGAGATTATATAGAGATATTCAGCATAGTAAAGATAGCTGAGCTCTCTTCTCACTATGAGAAGAATCTGATAATAGATTTGATAGAAGAGTAGAAACTCTTCTGAGAATTAATCTATAAGCTCTCTTATCATAAGACAGAGATCTTGTGAGCTTATATAAACAAGAATCTGAAGAATGACTTTATCTGATCTTTACAGATCTCTGCAGAAGTCTCTGTGATATTTGTGAAGAAGAAGAATAAAGATCTCAGATTATATATAGACTATTATAATCTGAACTTTAAGATAATAAAGCATCACTACTCTCTATCTCTGATTGAGAATGTAATCAACTGTCTCATGAGAGCTGTCATATTTATATAACTGAATGTGATTAATATATATACATGACTGTGAATACAGTCTGAGAATGAATGAAAGACTGTCTTTAGAACTGTACTGAGATTGTTTAAATATCTAGTAATGTCTTTTGATTTGACTAATATTCTTATAATATTTCAGTTTTTTATTAATAAAACACTTCATGTATATCTGAATGTCTTTGTGATAATATATCTGAATAATGTGATGATGTACTTTTAAAGAAGAAAGAACATACTGAGTATATATAAAGTATATTGAAGATCTTAGATAAGACAGAACTGTATATTAAGCTTATAAAGTATAACTTCAGTGTCTGTTGAATTAATTTTCTAGAATATATAATCATCACAGATAGTATTCAGATAAAATCTTCACAGATTGAGACTATTCTATCATGATTAAAGTTAACTAGTATTCATGAGATTCAGATCTTTCTGAGCTTTGTGAATTTCTATAGATAATTTATCTTTATATTCATGAAAATCTTCTTAACTCTTACAGATATGCTGAAGAATGAAAATAAGAAGAAGTCATTCTATAAATAGAGAATAAAAAGATTGTTAAGAAGAAAGAGCTGTAAGAACTTTCTTATCTCAGAAGCTCACAGAGTCTTTACAAGATTAAAATAGATATTTATAAATACAGTGATACTGTTTCACTTTGATCTCTTACTCTTAATCAGATTAAAGACAGATATCTTCTTCTTTATAATTTCAGAAATAGTCTTATAACTACAGTTCAATAAGAACTGAGTTTCAGTGATCTTTTTCTTACAGAAGATACAACTTATAGAGATTAACTATAACATTTATAATCAGAAGCTTCTTATAATAGTGAAATTCTTTCATTACTAATGTCACTACTTTGAGAACCTTGTAACAGTGATTACTATTAGAACTGATTATAACAGCTTATAATAGTTTACTTCAATCAAGAAACTCTTATAATAACAGATTTACTAAGCTCAAAGACTGAGTGAGTTCTGATTCAAGATAGAGCATATTAAGAAAACTAAGAACTCAGTGAATAAACTCTCTCACAGATCAGACTATGTTAAGAAGACTAGAATAATAGATATAGAGAGACTAGAGAAGACAGAAAAGCTTTACAGAATGCTTAAACTGAGTATTATAAAGAGATTGACTGAAGAGTCTCTTAATTCTCTATAAGAGAAGAGAGAAGAGAGAGAAAAGAAGTCTGTACAACTACTCTCTATAACACTGAGAGTCAACACTCTGAGAATCTTTATGAGAATTCTTGAAGAGAGTATCTATAATCTGAAGAATTTATAAGCTTTGAGAAGCACTGTAAAAGATCTGATGTAAGAAAAAACAGAGTATAAGTCTTTATAAGATCTTCTGTTCAGATTGTCTAAACTGTAACTAAAGAATAAATATACTTAGTATATTTAAAAACTGCTTACAGCAGAGATCAACTCTGCAGAAATAAAGAATTAAAGAGACTTAAATAACCTCTTATAAAGAGAGAACTGAATTTATATATCTATGAATGAGTTTCTATATATAGAACTTATTAAAAGGTATTATAACTCTTCTCTAGTAGGTCATTTTACAGATACTAGAACTCATAAGTTATCTATAAGAAAATACTTCTGACTGAAGATACAAGAACTTGTAAAGAAGATAGTGAATTCTTATACTATTTATCAGAATTCACAGATAGTATGAATCAGATTATATAAAGAACTTACTTCTTTATACATTCTATAGAAACCTTGAAAACAGCTAGAAATAAACACTCTCATGAGCCTCTCTGAAAGTAAGAGTATATATAATACCTGCTTTAACAGTGAGCTGATGATAGTAAATTACTTTATTATAATAACACACTTTATACTCATCTACAAGAACTTGAAGTCAAAGAATTTAACTTATATTTTTATCTATAATATAATTCAGTTGCATGAATTATCTATGAATATTATCTCAGACAGAGAATTAATCTTTATAGAAGAGTTCTGATCTGATTTAATAACTATACTGAAGATCTTATAAGATCTAAGCATAGCTTTTCATTAATAGACAGATAATCAGATAGAATATCTAATGAGTATATTGAAATAGTATCTGCAGTGCTTTGATAATTACAATCAGAATGACTGAGTGTATTGATTATTACTTACAGAGTTTGTATACAACAACTCAAAGTATGTCAGTATAGATAAAACTCTCTTTAAGATACTCACTGAGACTTATCTGTGAATAATCTTGATAAGCTCATGAGAGTATACTATAGAGTGTAGTAATATCTGTGAATAAGCTGAGAGAATTCAGAATATCTGAGAGAAAGTCTGTAAATTCTTAAGAAAGACTCAAGAGTATCAGAAGAGATACTATAACTTCAAGTATATTATAAAGAGTTTCAAGAAAGATAATAGAGTCTAACTAAGTCTAGAAAATATTATTATATAAAGATCTAGTAAGAAGCTGAATCTCTTGCAGATAGAGTCTTATAAAATTATAGAGAAAGTTAGTTTACAGTTCTACAGATTAAAACTGTTATCTAAGTTATAGATATATAATATTTTTCATGTCTCTTTACTCTGTAAATATAAGAAATTCTTAGAAGAGAATTCTATGACTTATCACTCTATTTATAAAGTACTAAAGAGTGAAAGAGAATATCAGATTAAAGAAATTATTAACTCAGAGAAGTGAGATTATAAGCTCTGATTCAAGATTCAGTGATAAGAGTATTCTGATAAGATGAATAAGTTTACTTAAGAATTATCTGAGCAGATAAGATATCTGCAGAAGCTGAAATATAACTTCTATACTGTGAATTCTAATAAGTTAGAATAATGCAGTCTTCACTAAGAATCTGATTATAATAAAGATATTAATACTGTCATTTATAAACTCTAGTCTATAAGATAATAAGTCTCTACTGAGATGAACAGTCTGTAGTGTATATAAAGAGAAGAAGAAATCATACTCTTATTAAAGTTAAAAAATAAGAAAATGAAAACAGAACTATAAACACAATTTAGAGATTAATAAAGAAAAAATAAAGAAAATTCATATTTATATTCTTAATATCTGTAACACTTAATTTCTCTGCAACTATTAATTCTTCTCTTTAAAGAAGTAGAGAGTATCATGTCTACAGTACAGATAATTGTTGTATTTAATATAAAGATTATCAGAAATATACAGACTTCAGAAGAGTCAGATATCAGAGTATATATAATTATAGCAGAGTCTTGAAAGCTGGCTATCTGTACATGTAATCAGATACTTCTTATAAAACTGTATCTGCTTTCTCATCTATACTGAAGTATTCAGCCTGAAAATAATTGAGATGTAGAGAGAGAGCTTATCTACTCAGATTAACTCTTATTATGAATTCATAATATTTATATTATCTTAATTATCTGAATTTTACAGGTATCTGAAGATCTATCTCTTATTAACAATGAGATTGTAAAAATGCACTGCAGTGTGAGAATCATTGATAGAGAATCTAGACATATTTGCATATATCTGATCAGAGATTGTGTAAGCAGAGAGAGAGTAATCATAGGCCTGCAGAGCTGTAGAAGACACTGATAACACTGAGAGTTTTATAAGAACTGTCAGCTAGAGTCTGTAAGGAATTACTTACAGAGAGACTTATAGCAAAGAGCAGAACTGTACTGCTTGAAGTCAGAGACTGACTTAAGAGAGATATGAGATTGACTGCTGATCTGAAGATCAGGTACAGTGACAGAGCTGAAAGAAGTGAAGACACTATTATAAGCAGTGATATTTCTACTTTATCAGCTAGTAAAAAGTGATCAGAGAAGTTACAGAGATACTTATAAAAAGCTTAATAATAGTCAGATATTATTTATAAAAATATTAAAATTGAAAAAAAATTTATTCTTGAGAAGTTCTTGAATTAATACACAGATATTATTAGAAATACTCTCTCTCTATTATCTGAGTAGAAACAATTTACAGATGAATAAAAATACTCACAGTTTATAAGAATGAAAGATGTTATAGAAAAAGAGAAAAGAAGATGAGATTTTATAGATAGATCTGAAATATTTATACTACTCTAGAGAGATTTACTTACACTGTGAATAATCTCATGAAATAGTCAGATCACTTTAGTAAATAAATAGTAATTATAAATTACAGATCTGAATCTTTCTATATAACTATAAAGAGTGATTGTAGACTGTGAATATCTTGATTCTACAATTCTATAGAGTTAGAGGCCCGGTGGCGTAGTGGTTAACTACGCTACCATGGAGCCTCAATTAGCGGCCTTCCCCCCGGGGAATGAATGCTAAGAGGGGGCAGGTTCGAACCCTGCAAGGGCCATCTTAATCACAGCTTTCACTGTTAAGTTATAAAACAGTACCAGGGGCCCCCGGATGCACTATAGTGAATCATTGTCAAGCTTAAGATGTTCATCCTGGGGGTTCCTGGGCGCTAATTCTCACTGATCTTAGGGTTAACAGCCCCCCGGGCGCTTCAAGTTAGATCAGTACTAGAGTGATTGAGGTCTAGAGTGCCTGCAGGATAGCAAATCATCACCAAGCTTAACTGGTCAGGCCTCATCCCCCTCACTCTAGACACTCACTTTCAGGGAATGAGATTTAAAAACTATTCAATTAGGACACTCTGGGCCTAGCAAGAACCTAGGTGAGATGAGACCTAGGTGTCCTTAATAGATGGTTAGTGCAAGCAAGACTGTGACAGCCAATTGATAGGCTAAAATGCTGAGATTGATAGTTGAAAGATTAGAGACTTAACTAGAATTGAGTAGCTCTGATGTTATTCTTAGTGAGGATCTCACTTATGAGTAAGCTAGTTATAGAAGCTAGCTGGGTGATGACTCTTTAGAGAGAATGATAATCTCTGAAGCAGGCCTGAGAGAACAGAGACAGCAGTCAGTTATATAGAGTGTTAAAATATGTATATAGCTTAAGGTGTAAACTGCAGAGATCTTGTTCTGTAGCTCTCTTTACTTTATCTTTTTCTTTCAATTTCTTTCTATCTATCTATTTAATATATCTATCTTTAAGACTGTGTTCTCTTTCTCTTTTCCTTTATCATGATATTGTTAAATGATTTCAAAGTATCAGAAGATGTTAAAACACTGCAATTTGTAAACAGTTTTTATATTCTGAGCTGGAATTTTCTGATTTTGCATATCTGAAATTGATGAATGTATAATAGTTAACTTTACAAATATAGGAAAAACTCTGAGAACTAAAAGTTCTTAGATAGATGTCATAGTCTCTGACTGTATACATCTATAATTGAAGAATAATAATACTAATAATCTATAGAGTTAGTAAAAGAATGAAAAATTTCTCACAATTCTACAGTATTAAAGAATAATAATTTGTGAGAATGAGTAAAAGATTAACTCATGAATACTTCTCTTTAATAAGAGTGATCTCATAGAGAGTGATCTATCTGTGAGATAAATGTGTGTAATAATTACATAAAAATCTTATAAAAATAATTGAGAGTCAATCAGAACTCTTCTATATAAAAGATATGAGATGAATCTGTGTAATAGTCAGAGAAGAATCTGTAAATTATAAAAAATCTCATGAAATAAGAAACTGAGTGACAGACTCTTTTCTCTTTGTAATAATAAGAGATTTTTCCTCACTGAGATTTTTTTATAGATATGAAGAATTTTTAGTGAGTATCACTGCAGTGCTGAGCTGATTCTATGAAGTCACTCAGTGAAAGACTTTGCAGACAAAGCCTTAGAGAGGAAAAGATATGTAGGAAATTCTGCTTCTTGTGAATTCTTTATCTCTATTTCTATCTCTTATGTAACTAATAGAGTTAGTAACTCTTGACTATACACAACTATATAGACTGAAGTTCATGAATACTATTCACAACTCAGCTTGAATACTATTATACATTTAATCTCTATATTTTATCTTTCTACTATGAATACTTCTAGTAGTTAACAGTACATATCACACCAAGCTGCAAACATCTGAATAATCGCCTGCGAGTACTTATTCTTACACTATTAGTGATTTATACAAAACTTCTCAGATATTGTGAGATCACTTACGGAACTCATTAAGAAGAACTTAGTATTTCACTGATTAGCAGACACTAAAGCTTTATTTATATAAATAAAGAAGATGTTTATCAATATCTCTCTGATAATAATATTTAACTCTGATTATAAAACAGTTGTTAAAGCTGACTTCTCTGACTATATTAGAGAGAGAGCTATATTACTAGACTGACTGTGTGACCGTATCTGAGACTAGAACCAGATTTTTTGATAGTTTCATTATCAATTTGACTGATTTCATTACACAGTTTTAACATTAGATAGTAGTCTCATACTGTCTCAGTGAAACTTACTATCTACTCTTATCACATTTTTCAAATGAAATCATGATTTCCACTTCTCAATTTAAATTGTTTTTATTGCTTTCAACGACTTTAAATCTCATTTGAGTCTTACCCAAAAGTGTTACTTTTTAAAAAATTAAAAATAGTCTAAAGAAAACCTTAAAATGTCTAAAAATAGTAACTTTATATCAAGAATGAAACTAAATGAAATCAAATGAGATCACTTTCTCATTTTTTTCAAGACATGATTTCATTTTAAGATCTGATATATAGTCACTTTGCATGTTTTTTTAATAACTAGTCTCAGTAGAATTCATGCCAAGAAATGTATAGAACCAGATTAAATGAGACTAAACATGAAATTCATGATCTCAGCGGCCAGTCTATATATTGCAATATAATAATGAAGATGTTTTATAATTATATATTTTCATATCTAAGAAACTGAGCTCTGCTGAATACAACTATGAGATTTATAATAAATAACTTCTTACAATAGTATACTATCTAGAAGAATGAAACTCTGAACTCTGAAGTGTCTTCAAATTTAAAATAATTATAGATTATAAGATTATTATTATTATTATTATTATTATTATTCTTCAATTATAGATGTATGCAGTCAGAGACTATGACATCTACCTGAGAACTTTTAGTTCCCAGGGTTTTTCCTATATCTGTAAAGTTAACTATTATACATTCATCAATTTCAGATATGCAAAATCAGAAAATTCCAGCCCAGAATATAAAAACTGTTTACAAATTGCAGTATTTTAACATCTTCTGATACTTTGAAATCATTTGACAATATCATGACAAAAGAAATGAGAACACATTCTTAAAGATAGACACATTAAATAGATAGATAGAAAGGAATTGAAAGAAAAAGACAAAGTAAAGAAAGACTGTAACAAAATAAATTATTAAAAGATAGTATATAGCTGTTTTAACAGACTATATCTGATTAATTTTCTTCTCTTCATATTCAGATAATTCTGAATTTAACCATTTTCTTATAGCTGCTTGAGTTTCTGATAGAATGTCTATTAAGTATTTAATTCCTGTCTCAGTTGAGAATAAGAATCTTATATTTAATTGATTTAGATTATACTTCTCTTTCAATCTGGCTCTGAGACTATTGTATAATGCACAGTGCATTACAATATGCTCAGGATTCTTATTTATATTGCAGAATGAGCATTCTATTGAGTCAAATCTATCATCAAATCTTTGTATATAAGATTTGAAATAGCCATGTCCTAGTTTCAGCTGTATTATAGATGAGAATATTTTCTTTTTACATTTAATTGAACAAGATTTCCACTTGGGTTTTGTTTCAAATCTTGAATAATGTATACTCTTCTTTTGTTTCTGCCAGCTTTCATTTCACTTGTCTAAACAAGATTCTTTTATTTTTCTCTTTATAAAAGACCAGAACTCAATTTTTTGAATAGATCTGCTTAATTCTGCACTCTTTTTTGCAGCTGAATCAGCCAATTCATTGTCATGAATATTCATATGAGCAGGAACTCAGTGCAGATGAATTATCAGCTTTGATATTCTTCTCTTTTGAATTTTCAAAACAGAGTATAAGATCAGTTTAAGATTCATTTGATTATTATGAATCTGACTATTTCTAAGTCTTTTTAAAGCAGCTTGACTATCAGAGAATATCCATGTCTCTTTTAAATAATTTCCTCTTTTATAAGATTTTATTTCAATGAGTTTGAAAGCTTTCACTATTACAAATAGTTCAGCATCAAAGACTTCAGATTCACAGTCTAGATTTCAGAAATCTGAGATAAAATTAATATTATCTTCAGTATAAGCAATGTCTGTGTCTAATCTATTCAAATTCTCATTTTTTGAGTCATCTGAATAAATCAGAATAGAGTCTTTTATATTGATTGTAGAGATTCTCTTCAAATGCTGTTCATATTCTTTCTCTTTTAATAGTTCACTTATTTATAAGTCTATAAGAGATTCAAGCTTTTCTCTTCAGAGAGATAACTTCTCATGATCAACTTTTTCAATATTTAGAGAAGAGAATTGATTTTTAATCAGAGAGCATAGTCTGTACAGTTGAGAAGATATTTTCTTTGAAGAATTATTTTCATTTCAATCAAGAAATCTATTTCAATCCAGTTCATTTCCAGAGTTAATTGATGAAAATAAAGAAGAGACTCTTTCTCTGATTATATGATTTAAGCTTATCTTTACAACTCTCAGAGTATAGTTCATACAGGTCTGTTCAAATCTAATAGCAGAAGAAGGAATTGAAGCTTCAATTTTCATTGCTTTAATAGAAGATGATTTGAATGCTTTCAGAATTCTTCTCAAGACTCTGTTTTACAGACTTTGAAAGAGTTCAGTGAAATTCACTTGATTATTTCATCAAACTTGAACTTCATAATCAGCTACTGATGTAATACAGGCTATATATAACTGTCTCATAGCCTGAAAGGATAGATCTCTCTCTGTATTTGATAGTCTGATTATGTTATTCAATAATCTTTCTGCCTTGACAGTTCTTTATTGAATATGATATTTAAAATTCAACTTGAAGTTTAATCATACTTCTAATCATTTGATATTTACACTGAGTTTAATCTCTCTATTTAAAAGAGTTAGAGATAGTTCTTTCTCATTGAATCTAGAAAAGAAATGAATTAACTCAGTTTTATTCATATTAAATTGAATTTAATTGATATCTACTCTAATAAAGATTTTCTTTGCAGCTTCTTCAATCACTTTTAAATTGTCTTTGATAGTTTTTGAGCTGTAGACTAGATTAATATCATTTATATAACTCAGAGATCACACTATTCTCATATTTCTATTTTTGAATAGATATGCAGTGTATATTGCAAATAAAATGAGTGAGATTGAAGATTCTCTTATGATACTTCTATTTTTATCTTAATCTTGTCTTATTTCATTTCATCAAAGAGAAGTTGTATAATTCTTTTAGATATAAAACAGTTAACTTATTTTATTAAAGAAAGTGACAGTTTTAATATCTTCAATATCTGAATTAACTTTGACTTTGAAACATAATCAAATGCTTCTTTTATATCAATAAAAACTGCAGTTGAGACCAGATTCTCATATTTTGCTATTTGAATATCATGAACAGCTGAGAGAACAGTGTCAATTACAGAACACTGTTTTCTATCTCTCATTTATTCACTGAATAAAAGAGAATCACTTATAGAGCTTATAAAAGATAGTTGAGTAGCTA
>NW_003101677.1:2117829-2135242 GCF_000003855.2 Blastomyces gilchristii SLH14081 | reverse complement strand
AGAGGATTTTCACTTATTTATTCCTCACTCAGTTCAATATAAATTGAATAATCTCATGATCTGATTCTGATGTCTCATTTGAATCAATAAATCAGTTTACAAGTCTTTTTTCTATTAGATTTTATGACATGAAGATTAGATCTATAATAGATTTCTGTTTCATATCTTTTCTAAAGAATGTTTGTTGATCAGACTTGTTAACTAAATTCATTGAATGCTCAAAGATTCATTCAATCAGATTATCAGCTCTTACTGCTCTTTTGCATTCTGAATTCTATCAGAGATAATGTGCATTAAAATCTCCTACAATTATAGAGTTTCTTGATGAAGTTATGTTCAGAAATCCTCTATTAATTGTTCAGATGTTATTATTTTTCTTCAATGACTTTTTATTATAGATATTTATAAGCTGTATAGTGTCAAACTCATTCTCTTTATCTATAATATCACTCATCAGAATATCAGGGTCAGACATGATATCAAATCTCAGATTAAATTAATATCTTGATCTCTTTCTTTCATAGATCACTACTCTCAACTTTATCTCAGATTTTGAGGTAAAAAGCAGTAGTAGCTTGAATGAGAAATGACATATTTTTGCTCAGCATTAAAATTCGGCTCCTGAAGCAGTATAAAATCAACTTTTTATTCAAATGTAATTTGAAGACAAGAATAAATGCAATTTGAGTTTCTATTCACATTATTTTGAATAAATGTGATTTTTGAAGAGTTTTTAAACTTTTTTTGTTGTTTTTATTGTATATTCATACTAAAAGAGAGTAGAGTAGAATCTAATTGCTATTATCAGATAGTAGATTATAACTGTTCTGAAAAGTAGAAATCTCAACTGCTTGCATTATATCTAGTTTATTATCAGAGTCATTTCTCAATTCTCTAATCTTAACAGAAGTTTGAGGATTAAAATTCTGTTTACATTTAGCTGGAGAATTGAAGTTTGAAGATCTAGATAGTTGAGAGTTTCTTCTTTTTAAGCTTGCAGTTGTGAGTTTACTGGCTTGACTATTCTCTTCAGTTTCTAGATTTACTTTGAGCTTCATCTTTTCTCCAGTTCTTTTGAGTTCTTGGAGCAAACATACATTCTTTTGACTACGGGCGCTAGCCACCCGCAGGATGCACCTTAAGCTAATTACATTTAACCCCCTATAATTAACCGACCACCGCGTCCGTCCTCTCGGGCCAGCCACTAATTTCCAGGGGTGTTAGTTAGTGGCTGCCACCGCCCACTTGGTGGCGTACACACCAAGCTTCCGGTTGCTGATCTCGGCCCCATTAGATGCCCATAGGCCTACCAATCAGCCGTCGTGGCCTCGCCCCGTGTTAGGGACTAACCATAGGCTTGATGACTGCAGTCCTCTGTCTAGGGCCTAGATGCGCGTCTAGGCCTGCTAGTCGGGTGGTTTTCAAAATCATTCCCTGTATTTGGGGGGGAGCTAGGCTCCGATGGCGGCCCTAGTTTAGGGACTTGCTTAAGTAGTGTATAACCACTACATTAGGCTTGGCTCTATATCGTTAGAACCTTGACGGGTGCACAGTAGGAGGATAGTGGGACATTGGCACCCCATGCCGGCCCTGGTGGGTGTTCGCAGGATCTCGCTTAACTAGTGGCTTGGCTTGCAGTAGAGAGTTCTACCCCGCACCAAGCCTTACTAATTAGGCTCAGCCCCTATTACATGGGGGCTTTCATGGGTAAGAAGTGGCAGGTGCCAGCGGTGGGATTCGAACCCACGCACCCCTAATGTGTGCGGCCTTGGTTACCAGTCTTACCAACTGGGCCACGCTGGCATAGATTATAAGAATTTTAAATATTTTATAATTATCTGAAAGCTTACTGAATATTAGATGTGATAATCTAAGCTCTTAAGCTGTTTTGATTTCATTATACACTCTGACAGTTAGAACTTAATAATAGATACTCTCTTATAATAAGAGTAAGATATATCATTTAATATAATAGATACTTACTAAATGAACTGAGAGCATCAGCTCTTAGATCTGAAAATGCTAGTTAATTATAATAAAACAACTCATGATATAATATATACTTCTCTGATTAGAATATCTTCTCTCTAAACTATTATTAATACTGATATCTCAACTTCTTCTGAATCTACACTAAATAAACTGTAGTGTATAACAGCTTGAACTGATAAACTTCTTCAAGTACTTACTGAAGTAGTATATTAAGAAGCATTCTGATTTGTCTCAGAACTACATATAAAGACTGATATCTTAGAATACTCATTCAATGATAATAATACTCTATAATTCTGTAAATAATACTGAGTCTCTCAATCTGAGTCTCTATATATCTGAATAATATAAGAGATACATAATTCATATATAACTGTTTATTCAGATTGTGAATAACTGTATTAAATAATCTCTCAAGAATTCTACTGATCTGAGACATTGAACAGTATCAGATACTTTATCTGAAACTATAACTGTTATTGCTCTGTAATCTTATAAAGGAATTGTGGAAAAGATCTGCTGAAACTGCTTAATATCTCTAATAGAATCTAATAAGATGTAGTAATTAACTTCACTATTAATCTCTCTGAGAGTAAGAGTTATAATTGTAAACAGTTTTTGTATTCTGGGCTGGAATTTTCTGATTTTGCATATCTGAAATTGATAAATATATAATAGTTGGCTCTATAGATATAGGAAAAACTCTGAGATCTAAACGTTCTCAGGTAGATGTCATAGTCTCTGACAGTATACATCTATAATTGAAGAATAATAATAATAATAAATAGTAAGAGTTATAAGAATATTCTGATCATTATTAACTAATTAAGTAAAGATGTTATATTAGAATCTTATAAGAAAATAAATACTAAATAAGTTACTGTAGTCTTTCTATAAAGTCTGTTCTATCAGATGCATGAATTACTAAGATCTATAGTATCAGATTAAAGTTATTAATTTATGAGTACTCTCTAAATGAGAATCTGTCAAGTTCTTAAGATCATATACTCTTTATTAACTGCTTATCACTCTGAGACTGATAATACATCAGAATGAATAATTCAGACAGTGAAGAATTATCTTTATAAGTTCTGTAATTATTTATAAGATAACTGATATAATCTTCTTCTATATACTGAAATTATTATTAATGACTGAGATACTGTTTTAATAGATATAAGCCTGTTCTTTCTTATATATAAATATTGTATGAAAGTGTTGACTCTTCTAGATATCACACAGTTCATACTGAATCTCTGCAGTTCAATTTATATCACTAATAACATAATAATAAAACTCTAAGATGCTTATAACTAAGTAGAAGTCTTCATAATGAGTGCTAAATAAGATTAAGAGAATTAAGTTAATATCTGACAAGATTCTACTAAGCAATATAAGATAGAAGATCTTATGTGATTGAATTTTAAAAATATACAGATCACATACTCATCTTATATACTTAATTATCATTATATTAAATACAAAGTAACAGAAGTTGTAGACAGTTATAACTATTATTTTAATATATCATCAGAGATTCATAATGTCTTTTATATAAGCTTACTTTATCATGCTGTTATGAACTCATTTTCTTCTCAACTGACTTCTGACTGATAGCTGCTGAGAATCATAGAAGAAGATAATGAACTTGAATGAGAGATTGAAGATATTCTTGATAAGAGGCCTCACAGCTGCAGCTGACAATATCTTGTGAAATGAGTTAATTATAATCTTTCAACTTGAACCTCAGACTCTATACTATTCAATACAGCAGCTCTTGATCAATGAAAACTGCACTTACTTTCAGAGAGAGAGGGTTAATGTAATGAGCTATATCTGATTAATTATATAGACTATTTCATTACACTTCATAGATTTCTGCTGAAAGCTCTGATTCTCAATCATCAATTCTCAGTCAAAAAACTCATGAAATTTCTATTCTTTCACCCCGAAGCTTCACTGCATAGGTCATCATGTACATGTATAAATATTCACTCTGATTGTCAATTTCTGCACTTTCTCTTTTTTCCTTCTCTAACATTTTCCACTTTTGTATTATAAGATCTATAAATATTATACTGATCTATTCAGCGTAGATCTCTTACATATCTACTACTACAACCTGTAGAGATTCTCTATAATACTTAAACACTGTAGCTTTCTATACTATGTTATCAGATAGAAGTGTCTTCAAATATATACACACTTTAAATAATAAAGAAGAACTTGACTCTGTAGAAGAAATTAATAATAAGCTGATCACACTCACTAGTATTGATAAGATCTGTATTTATATAAATGAAATGAAATTAAATCTGTAGAATATTTACTACTTATGAGCAGTCTTCTACAATCTCTTAAGCTTCAGTCAGCTTATTAATAAAGAATTTAATCTTGAACTTCTTTGAAATAAGAATAACTACATTATTGATTTTGAGATAATTAATAAGTATAATCAATACTTCTAAACTGTGAAAATAAATTATTATATCTATTATATTCACAGTATCTGTGAAGCTGCTTTAGCTGCAGTTATGCAGATGTCTCTGAATTACAATAATACACTTTTTACATAGTATATTTATCTAGAACATCTGAATATCACTGATATTTAATAACTGATAAAAGATCTCATCTCTGATATTACAATTAAAGAGAGCTCTGAAATGCTGTTCTATAAGATCGGTAATCTTGTAAAAGCTAAGAAGAAGATCTCACAGATCTCTATAATAAGAAAAAACACTCACAGTGTCTGTCTGCACTTTAATAATATAGAAGGTAATGAATTCTTCAGTACTTTTAATAATTTTTCTTCATCTCTTCAAGACTACAGATATCTACTTCTTATAGTGAATAATATCACACATCACAAGACTGCTTATTTTCTCAAGAACAAAGATTAGCTATTAAATGTTATTAATTTTCATCTTAAATATCTCTGAAATCTGAGTATAAAAGTTGTATTTGCATATTCAGACAGAGTCACTGAAATAAGTGATTAACAGATATAAGAAGTTCTCACTGAATTCAGTGTTAAATAAGAGTTAACAGAGCTCTATACTCTCAATTAAAATAATATTGCGGAACAGTTCATTTAAACTGTTATCTTAAAAGCTTGTATTATAATAATGCAAGCAGATCTATCAGTCA
Organism: Blastomyces gilchristii SLH14081; assembly: GCF_000003855.2. Classification (NCBI taxonomy): domain Eukaryota; kingdom Fungi; phylum Ascomycota; class Eurotiomycetes; order Onygenales; family Ajellomycetaceae; genus Blastomyces; species Blastomyces gilchristii. The sequence continues at coordinate 2,130,100 of NW_003101677.1, read as the reverse complement.
AGCTATGAGCAGAGACTGTGTTTACAGTGATACTATACATTAATATAGCTTCAATGAGCACTTTTTTATTTTCAGATATAATTTAACTGAAGAACTGAATTCTGCTAACTCTTTATAAAGTATGAGAAGACAGACTGTTCTCACACAGAAGTGACTTACAGATAGTTGAATTATCTAGACTGACCGTGTAACCGTGTCTGAGACCAGGATCAGATTTTTTAATAGTCTTATTATCAATTTGACTGATCTCATTACACAGTTTTAACATTAGATAGTAGTCTCATACTGTTTCAGTGAAACTTACTGTCTACTCTTATCACATTTTTCAAATTAGACCATGATTTTCACTTCTCAATTTAAATTATTTTTATTGCTTTAAATGACTTTAAATCTCATTTGAGTATTACCAAAAAGCATTACTTTTTAAAAAATTAAAAATAGTCTAAAAAAAACCTTAAAATGTCTAAAAATAATAACTTTATGCCAAGAATAGAACTAAATGAGACCAAATGAGACCACTTTCTTATTTTTTTCAAGTCATGATTTCATTTTAAGATCTTATATATAGTCACTTTGCATGTTTTTTTAATGACTAGTCTCAGCAGAATTCACATCAAGAAATGTATGAGACTAGATCAAATAAGATCAAATGTGAAATTCATGATCCCGGCGGCCAGTCTAGAATCATCTGTTTACATTTTCAAAGAAGATCTCTGAAAAGATCATAATAAGTTCACTGAATACAGTGAATGAATAATTCTAATTAAATATTACAGTGAGATGATGTATGAAATATAAAACTCTGTGAAAGATGAAATCATTATATTCAGCAGTGTGAAATTCAATGAGAATATTACACTATCACAGCTAGTGAGCTCAGTACTTGATAATTACAACATAACTAATATATCTTATATACTAACTACAGATTTTCTCATCTGTAATAATCATCTTTATATTGATTTATTGCTGATCTCTGCATCTCTGCAGAAAGAGTTTCTCTCTGTATAGATATTAGTTAAGAATATCTCTCTCTTATTCACTGCTATAGTTACAGGCTGTAATGTTAGATATCTCTGAAAGAAAGTTAGTAAGATGTTATTTACAATCTCAAAAAGACATAGAAGATCTTAGACTGACCGTGTGACTGTGTCTGAAACCAGGATCAGATTTTTTAATAGTCTCATTATCAATTTGACTGATCTCATTACACAGTTTTAACATTAGTAGTAGTTTCATACTGTCTCAGTGAGACTTACTGTCTACTCTTATCACATTTTTCAAAGAAAATCATGATTTTCACTTCTCAATTTAAATTATTTTTATTGCTTTAAATGACATTAAATCTCATTTGAGTGTTATCAAAAAGCATTACTTTTTAAAAAATTAGAAATAGTTTAAAAGAAACCTTAAAATGTCTAAAAATAGTAACTTTATGCCAAGAATGAGACTAAATGAGACTAAATGAGATCACTTTCTCATTTTTTTCAAGTCATGATTTCATTTTAAGATCTGATATATAGTCACTTTGTATGTTTTTTTAATGACTAGTCCCAGCAGGATTCACGTCAAGAAATGTATGAGATCAGATTAAATAGAATCAAATATGAAATTCATGATTCTAGCAGCCAGTTCAGAAGATCTTAGAAGAATATTATAACTTTTAACTCTATTACTCTGAAGATATTCAGTATTATTAAATATCAGCTCTATTATATATTCAAGATCTATATTATATACTGAGACTCTAAGACTGTTACAGGAATTAAACTTCTATAAATATATAAGAAGATAATTACATCTCTGCAAAAAGATACTTAAACAGCTATTATAAAGAAAGAGCTTGACTCTGCAGCTGAGTATAAAATTTTTAAGATTGTAGATAAGTTAACTGTTAAAACTCAGATTCTTAATAATTACTGAGTTTATAATATTAAAACTAATCTAAATAACAGTATATTATTCTACAAGATAAGATGAGTTGTGAAGGATTTTGATCAATAAAAGAGTGTGAATTTTAATAATATTTATATCTCTGTTATCTCTGTCTCTGTTATCTATACTATACTTACAGTGACAGCAGTGAAAAGTTGAAAAGTTTATTAAGTTAATTTCATCACAGTATTTCTGAATACAGATCTGTCATCTACTAAGCAGCTCTATACAAAGTAACTCACTAAATTTGATAATAATACTGATTATATATACCTGCTTCTGCAGTCTCTCTACAGTCTCAAACAGACTCTCTACTTATAGTTCAATCTATTTATAAGTCATCTCAAGAATATTAGCTTTGAATTCTCTCATTATAATGGTAATATCTGATTTAAAAGAGATTCTCAGAAATTTCTCAGGCTCTATATAAATAATATCAAGTTAATAGATCTCAATATGAATATCATTGAATAGATGTTTCATTAAATCACTGATTAATTTATAATGAAAGATCTGATATTTGTAAATCACTACTTGAGTATAAGAATGACAGTGATATGAAGCTATTATAAGTTATCTATATTGAATTAATATTGAAGAAATTCAGAATAACTGATTTCTAAGCTGTAAGAACTCTTATAAAATCTGTCTTTAACTCACTCTCTGATTCTGAATCTTTTGATAAGTTTAAATATCAGTAACTTATGAAATTACTTTAATATCTTATTATATATACTTATTCTTAGACTGACTGTGTAACTGTGTCTGAGACTGGGACCAGATTTTTTGATAGTCTCATTACCAATTTAACTGATCTCATTACACAGTTTTAACATTAGATAGTAGTCTCATACTGTTTCAGTGAGACTTACTGTCTACTCTTATCACATTTTTCAAATGAGATCATGATTTCTACTTCTCAATTCAAATTATTTTTATTGCTTTAAATGACTTTAAATCTTATTTGAGTGTTATCAAAAAGCATTACTTTTTAAAAAATTAAAAATAGTCTAACAAAAACCTTAAAATGTCTAAAAATAGTCACTTTATGCCAAGAATGAGACTAAATGGAACTAAATGAGATCACTTTCTTATTTTTTTCAAGTCATGGTTCCATTTTAAGATCTGATATATAGTCACTTTGCATGTTTTTTTAATGACTAGTTCCAGCGGGATTCCCGCTAAGAAATGTATGAGATCAGATCAAATGAAATCAAACATGAAATTTATAATCTCAGCAGTCAGTCTACTCATTCTGATATATCTTTTATAACTGTCAAGCTCACTCATTGATTAAGCAAGTCTATATAAGCATACTAAGCTACAGTTAAACTGCTCTTTTACTACATCTACAGCACAACTAATTACTATATTTATTATATTATCAGAGTGAAAGAGCTTAACTTTAAAGTCTTTACAGATTCTGATTAAGTAGGTGATATCAGTAACTATATATTTATATCAGATCTTCTTATCTATCTCACTAACAGATTAATTATATAAAAATTTACTAAGTAAATAATTATAATACTGAGTATTATGGAAGCAGAGTACATATCTGTCTCTAAGAGTCTTAAAACTGTAATCTGACTGCACAGACTACTTGTGAAACTTGAATTTCTATTCTCTAATTTTACAGTTTCTCTATATATTAATAATAACAGAGCAATCACTTAGTAAATAATAAGAAGATTACTCACAATGTATATTATATTAATATCAAATATAATTACATCTGCAATACTGCAGCTGCAGATGTTGTTAAAATTATATAAATAAATATTATCAGCATAGCTGGAAATAGACTGACTGTGTAATCATGTCTGAGACCAGAATCAGATTTCTTGATAGTTTTATTATCAATTTAACTGATCTCATTACATAATTTTAACATTAGATAGTAGTCTTATACTGTCTCAGTAAGACTTACTGTCTACTCTTATCACATTTTTCAAATGAGATCATGATTTTCACTTCTCAATTTAAATTATTTTTATTACTTTAAATGACTTTAAATCTCATTTAAATATTATCAAAAAGTGTTACTTTTTAAAAAATTAAAAATGGTCTAAAAAGACCTTAAAATATCAAAAAATAGTAACTTTATATCAAGAATAAGACTAAATAGAATTAAATAAGATTGCTTTCTCATTTTTTTCAAGTCATGATTTCATTTTAAGATCTCATATATAGTCACTTTATATGTTTTTTTAATGACTAGTCTCAGCAGAATTTATATCAAGAAATGTATGAGATCAGATCAAATAGAATCAAATGTGAAATTCATAATCTCAGTGATCAGTCTAGCTGCAAACACTTTAATAAAAGCTCTAATAACTGAAGTATATAAAGATACTCTGATTAACATAGAAATCTAAATATTTGCAGTCAGAAAAGCTCTGAAGATATTCTGATAAATACAGAGTTTTATCAGCTTACTATCTCTATAGTAGTTCATTCATTTATTTTACTGTTTCTTTATTTTCTTATTCTTCAAATTATTGTTAGTTCTTCATGAAATCTTTGGCAGAAGACACTACTATTTTTATATATAATATTTCTTCTCTAGTTATAGAACTGCTCTGCTGAGTTGCAAACATCTACTCAGTGAAGCAGCAGTTAAAAGAGGTGTCAGATTTCCTCTACAGACTGACTGCTTTCATCTAAGCAAGGTGTTCACTGATTGCTTAGTAAATATCTATCACATATAAAAGACTGCACAATAAATAGATCTTGATAATACAATCAATTACTACATTATATCATCTTCATCAAAAATCAATTTAAAATTAATTTAATACTGAAATTATTCTTGAATTTAATAATAAAGTAAGTTTTTATATAATTTAAAGATACGAGACAAGGCAATCCAGGCATTCACACCTTCAAATACATCTTTACCTCGATGATCATACTCCTTCCGCACGTGCGCTATGAGCGATGGCCGCTGCGTGGCAACCTGGTAGATAAGGCCACGAAGAATAGCTGTGGCGTTGTTGGTACGTGAGTCGGTGGCCTGGCAAAAGAAGAAGGACAAAAGACTTGTTTTAGTGATAGACTTCTTCAGCTCGTCAATAATACCGCAAAGTAGCATTGTTTTACCCTTGCCGGGATCGCCTTTGATCCAGAGAAGCTGACTCTCCTGATTGTCACGCCATTGCTGGAAGTCAGGATTCTTGAGGATCCAGATGTATGAGTCTTTCAGCAGGCCACCCTTACTCTGCTGTATACGCGTCTTGTCATCATTAAGGTCGGTCGCCCATAAGTCCTTAAGGCACTGGCGATCCTTCTCATTCATAGCATATGGTGAACTTGGGATTCTTAGCCAAGTTCTGTAGACTACATTGGACAGAAAACCAAATACCTGATATCCGATGCCCACCTGATCAGCTCGCCACACAGCCTCACGAATCCAGTATCATTGGCGGAATTGAACTTGACCATATCACTATGGTTGGCGTGGATGCTGATCGAAATATAGCCTTCAAGAGTAGCTGACTCCTTGGAAACAACTTTTCCAACCCCAGGCAGTGGCAACTCTTCAAAGAAACACGTGACCTCGAGACACCTGCCACCCTCTCGTAGTTCTCGGATCATTGACCAGAAGTCAACCTGGATGGCTTCAAGAAGCTGATTATCTGTTTCCAAGACTTTCAACAGTGACTTGTTGCTGGATTTCAAAAGGCCGAGAGCCCCAGCCGGAATCTTTGACCAATCTGCTATCCAGGATCCCTTATGAGGGGTACCCATGAAGACAATGCCTTTAGTGCAATCAAATATACCCCGGAGGTGAGCTTCTGGGTTATTTCGTGAGAACAGAATGGCCTTTTTGCATACAAGACCACCCAAGCTGTGGGCGACAAAAATAAGGGCACGAGATGGCGCATTGCGACGTTTTCCGGTCAGATCATGGAGGAGGTTTGTGGCATGATCAGTCAATCGATTTGACCCAGCAACTGGCTTTCGCACTATGTATGCGTCGTAGCCATAAGTGAGTATCCTGGCCCTGCTAAGCTCTGCTGGAAGGAGCGCCTTTGGCCAAGGTGTGGATTGCCCACGGGCGGTCCAGGTGCTATCTCGATTCCCAGTCAGGCCATGGACGAAGCAGATATCGACTATGGCGTCAGAGCACTCATGCAACACTTTGACTCCGTCCGGAAAGGAAATGGGAGCAGGAGAGCTCCCGGATGGATAATTAAAGTAATCTGCTGGATTTGTTCCCGGCGTATTGGAGGAGGTCAGAGCCTTGAAGAACTTTTTGAGATCCCGCATCATTCAAAGATTGCGTAAGCGGAAAGGTTCTAAAGGGTGAATGTTAAATTACTGATAAGATTCGCATGCTGGGGCAGGCCACCTGGTAATGAAAGTTGACTTCCGTAGTGAGAGTGGCCTCAAGAGAATACAAGTGGGGGGGGGTCAGCTGAATGGAGACCAGCCAATTGTCGTGCTGAGCTGCCAAGCAAAAGGATTCAGTCAGGCTGAGCCATGTAAGTTGTCAAAACGTAGAGCCCACAACCCCAATGTTCCATTTCTGCCCAGCCAGGGGCAAATAACAGAATTGTCAAGCTGACAAAATGGTCTTTCTTGCTGTTTTTCTGATGGCAACTGTCAACACATATACTCGCGGTTTTGATGGGTCAATGCTTGGACGCTGGAAGCACGGTGGCCTATACTGCTGGCTGTTCCTCACTGGTGCTAACATTTATTTCGACCATTGTCTGTGCTAAATGTATGCGGCGACTCGGCCCTGACGACACGAAAACTAGCCTTATTCTGTTTGTCGATATGATATTCGGCGCCATATGCTGCATGGTCCTGGTATCTTTGATATCTATTTTTGCTTATAAGAGGGAGCAGAACGCTTTGCTTTTCCGTTGGCCTTGGGGGCATCTGATATTAATCGGCTGGATTCTGTTGGCGACCATCATATTGACCTGTGCCACCATTCGGGAAACCCGTGGCCTACGTTCACTTCACGGTCCTAACTCTAAAGGCAACTTTACAGGACTGTTCCGTGGATGGATAAGTTTATGGGCGCTTTCTGCAGGTTGCCAGGTCACGTTCTATGCATTACTGCTCTGCCTCAACCGCCCTGTGCGGCAGGAGCAAACTGGCACTTTCTCAATATCCTGTTCCGGCTTGGATCAACGTTCGCCGTCTGCCCTCGAGAACCTTCGTTTGCAAAAAGCCGTACATTTTCATGGCAAAGAGTCCGGGAGCACCAGGGATGTGGACTCTACGCATAGCTCGAACGAACGACACGACCCTTTTGAACAGTGGGAGGTTGATTGCAAGATCCCGGAAACACTGAGCTCGCTCCAGGGGCCGATGTCACACCCATCCAAGGTCCGTTCTCCCGCATCGGAGAACCATATTCTATTCTGGCCTGATACTCCACCTCCTATAACCCCGCCGACGCTGGGGGTTTCAGCTGCAGCACCACAGACGACAGGTCGGATCATCAGTATGCAAACGCTGCCTCGGATCAGAGATAACGGTTCCACATGTTTGAGTAGGCCGCTTTCTCGCTCTAGGTTTCCTTTGGAGAATAACATTATTCGGGGACAGGATGAAAAGGACGCTGAGAACGAAAGGGATGTACATGAATCATTTTCTGGACAGTCGATACCGCCTTTTGTATTGCAAGCAGGTCTTCGAAGAAGTTTACTTGATTACGAGAATCGGACTACGGTGAGTGAGCATTTCACCACGAACTTGAATGCTTTGTACCACCACAACAGTTTAATATTTGAATGTTATACGTTTACGTTATCTCCAAGTAGACGGGACATCAGATATACCACATGTGCTACACACCGCATTTCATTAAGCAGAAAAGTAACATCCTGCCGATTGTTTGCTGCATTCATCCTGTCTAATTTTGGGCGACGGGGACCCTATTGGATCTGGAAATATTGCCTACAGAAGAGAATCTGTGTGGAGAGAGCATTATTCTTTAACTCCGGTCAAGTAGTCCTAAATACAAGAAATCGCCAGTGCAATGGCAGCCTGCGCCGCCTCCTTCAGCATATCCATACTACTCATTTGAATCATTTCCCGTGTTCATCAGTCCGTACAAGAAAAAGCGTCCGTGCTAATAACTATTTTGAAGAAGATTGCTGTGCCGGATTGTTTTCATCACCCGCACCCCCAGTATTCCTCTCAGGCCCTCCCTCTTCTACCACGAGACCCGCTTTCTGCAAGTTGTCTGCAAATCCGCCCAGCTTTCCGGCACGAGAAGGAAAGAACTTAAAGGAACCGTCAAGGTGGAAATGGGCACTGCCGACACGAGTCCCTGTGGCGGTTAAGAGCGCTACCGTAATGACATCCTTTGAGTCATTTCTGTCTTTACTCGACCTGTGTGCCCGCGCACCCCTGCAAGTCCCTCAGCTAAATCCACTATTTTGAGGTTGGCACACTGAGACACATCATGAAAACAAAAAAAAAGAGAGGGAAAAAAAAAAGGGAGGCACCCTACTGAATGTGAGCTTGTTTTATCCGAGGATCCTATAAAATTATTAGCTATCACTAGCGAAAAGCGGCAGGGCACACTTACAGCTTTTTCTATCATGTTGCATCCACTGTCCACTGAGTCTGACCACTCAGCCCCATCTGCATTCGTCGAAATAACATCTCCGAGGTTGACAGAACCACTATATTGAAGTACTCTCTGCGCCGTAGCATGGAGTCCCCTTGCGGCGACGCGGTTCATCTTCGCGGGTGGATTGCTTCTCAAAAAACCGGAGCTTTGTAAATGGAGATGACTCTCAGTACATATATATATCAGAGATATATCACGGAAAATTGTGGTTTATTCAGTTTTGACGAGAAAGAATTTAGCGCAGCGGAGTGTTGGTTGCTTATATAGGCGTGCTTGTGTTCACAGATCCTCTACCCAAAAGATTTCAGGTCATGCCGTAGGCAGCCATTCCATTCTCCAGTAAGCGTATTCAACGGTAAGCGCCGCCCTTTAAATTGTTTCCACCACTGCCAAGCTTGCATGAATTGGCGACAGCGTTTTGGAGAAGAGATTCTATCCCCGACTAGCTACAAGGCAATTTTAGCGTCATTTTTCTGCCAAATTGTCAACTGGTTGGCTTCCACCTTCGGTCATCAATTGGTCAAATCTGGGCGGTAGAATAGGGCGCCTAAATGGTGCTGAGCTCTGGCTAAAACGGCTTGGCAGAAGTTACTATTTCTAGCTTCGTCTCATCAGGAACCCCCTAACAGAAAGAAGAACAACAAAACTTTCAGTCCTTCAAAGGTACGACTGGCAGGTGATTTAGAATCTTGTTTTTGACATGACTGCTAAATTGTCTCTTGCTTATCTTTATGTGCGGTCCGCATTCTCCAGAAGCCGACCTTGTCTGTCTTTACGTTCTGCCGTACCGCACTATTCGCAACGATTTAATGGAGCTCAGAGAATGACGTTCTCCCAACTAATGTCTCCCCTCACATTTCCAAGCTCCGGGTTTGACTTGACTGATGCCTCTGAAAATATTGAGGAAGAAACCCTTCCGACGTATAAGGCAGAAAAGTATTACCCGGCTCGAATAGGCGAAATTTTCAACGACAGGTATCAAATTGTTGGGAAACTAGGATACGGAGTGACATCGACTGTATGGCTCTGTCGTGATCTACAGTGCGTACATTTATTTATCATGTTGTTACAGTCCAGAATAAGTCTAATAGCTAACTTCACTTTCGCTAACTAGTGAGCCTCGACATGTCGTACTGAAGCTTTGTGTTTCCTCCTCCAAGCCGAACCATGAGATTAGAATCTACAGTCATCTCAATTCCGTTCAATCTCAATCTGGCCATCCCGGCAAAAATCTCTTTCGACAACTATACGACTCATTCGAAGTGATTGGCCCAGATGGCACTCACATGTGCCTTGTTCAACAACCATTGGGATTGAGTTTGGAACAGATGCTCGACCTTCGGCCTACCGGGACTCTGGCTATACAACTTTTAAAACCTCCGTTACGACAAATCCTGGGGGGGCTTGACTTCCTACATTCAGCCAACATTGTGCATACAGATCTCCAATCCAGAAACATGCTCCTTGAGATTGACGATCCTAATGTGTTCTCGGTATTCGAAGAGGCTGAGTTGAAACACCCCGCGCCGAGAAAGGTCCTCGGCGATCGCGTCATTTACAAGAGCCGGCGGATTCCCCGCACACGGTGCCTTCCTATTATAACAGATTTTGGCGAGGCCAGGTTCGGTGATGAAGATCACAGAGGACAAGATATTATGCCAGATGTCTACAGGGCACCAGAGGTTATTCTCAAGATGAATTGGGACAATAAAGTTGATATTTGGAGCATTGCTATGGTGGTCAGTGACAATTACCTTTTGTTATATTTTGACGGGCTTAGTTGACGTGTCTTCAATTATTATTTGGTCAGTTTTGGGACCTCGTAGCTGGGCGTACCCTCTTCCAAGCCAGGAATGATCAGCGACTTCTGGACGATACACTCCACCTTGCAGAGATGGTTGCTATCATGGGACCTCCTCCTAGGGAGTTCCTGGAACGAAGTGAGATGAGTTCTATATGGTGGGATAAGAACGGTATGTGAATACATGTTCAAATCTACGGAGTGGCGGACCTTGTATTTTCTGCTAACGTTGACAAAACATTCAAGGTCAATGGAGAGGTTTTGCACCCATCCCTGACATCTCCCTTGAAAGGCTTGCAGACGATCTCGAGGGAGATAACAAAAAGGGACTTCTGGAGTTTCTTCAAAGGATTCTATGCTGGATGCCTGAGGAAAGGCCGACTGCGGAAGAGCTGGTATTTGACCCCTGGTTGATGGAGGGGCTTAATTTAAGGAAAACTACCTAGCGCAAGAAAACTCTCTTTTCGGGCAGAAGTCGGATCTCATCCTCAAAAATGAGAAAGCCTGATTTCTCAGCTGTTCAATCTACAATCAGGTGATGATGACAATATAACTTCTTCTCACCTCTAACAACTGGCAGATGTGAGCCATCTCTTATGTACTCACAAAGCAGTGTGTCAGCTACTTTTGTTTCTTTCAGCCCATATGTCTTCTTTGTTCAGCATGACTGCCTATGTATGAAGTATGGTAGCAATTCTGAGATAAATTTAAAAGAGTTCTAATTTGTTCCCCTATCCACAGATTGATGAAAACAGGCAAATGCCCGGTCCCTGTTACAAAACTACGATTGGAATCTAGTGCTGTAGACAAAGCATTGCTACCTAATAACTCTTTATATAGCCAGTGAAATCTCGACAACATGGTCCACAGGTCTCTGGGTCAGGAAAGAGACACCCTGGGCAGAACCTGTGCCGCACAGGCGGGTTTTCCACTCTGAAGGATGGTATAGCATATTGGACATTGACACCGATGCTCCAGCTCGCTGACCTCAGCCTCAAGCTTGCAGATCTCCTTGTTTTTCCCAATCAGCTCTGCACAGTGCTTGATTTCTAGCTCGGTGTTCCACTTCTTCAGGCGCTGCACTTCTTGTAGGTCCCTGATCTTCGCGGACCCTGCTTCAAATACGGTGTGAATTTTTTTGTTTTGCTGTCGCCTATCCTAATATCAGCAAATGGCAAGTCCGGCTCTGATGGGAGCTTGCCAGAACTGCATTCAAGTTGGGTATTTTGCGTTTCAGCGGCTGTGATTTTGTGGATGCGGAGGAATTGAGGATCGCCGGGCCATCAAACAGAACCTCATAATCTTGGAGGCTATTGTCCATAAGGCGTCTCTTTCTCCGTAGCTCTCGCGGCGGGGATCGAGGTTCGTCCGTCTCTGCATCTGTATTGTTGTTAATGACAATGGTGCTGCGGGGTTCAGCTTCGGTAGAAGCCGTGGCTCTGAACGCGCTCGTTAATGTTGGGCGACCTTGGGCCGTGCAAACAGGCCCCTTCGGTGAGTTTCTTGCGGTGGTGGATGGAGAATGGAAATGGAAGTTAAAGAAAGATGGAGTCGGGGGAGGAGGAAAAGGTGGGGGGGGGGGGGGGGGGGGGAAAACCTATTTATTTTACACGAATCTAAAAGAATTTCTCGTTGTTCACCCATTAATAATGCACGGGCTGCATCTAATTCCCAAATGCTCGTCCACAATAATAAGTTAAAGAGGGACGCTGGCGTTATTGCTTAAATATTGAAAATAGTTTGGAACTGAATCCCCTCCCCATAAAATAGAAGACAGTGCAATGAGGAGTATCTTCTTTCTTTCCTACACTCCGGTAGGTATTCTCCGCGTTAAAGTAGTTGTATCGATCCACCTCAAATGAGCACAAATAAAGGGCGCGTGTTGTAGGGGTGTCGGTGAGTTTTGTTCTAATATATAATAGAATTAGTCTCGA
>NW_003101677.1:2109681-2117729 GCF_000003855.2 Blastomyces gilchristii SLH14081 | reverse complement strand
GCGTTGATGATGCAGGATTGTTTCCTCCCAACTTTGCTAAACCCAGGGCTGGGGACGCCTCGGATTTATGCTTTCAGAGTGAGAAGAACGATGGGATCTGGAGGCGAAAGGGAAGCCCTCTGTTTATACCAATTAAATGGGGGGGCCAGTCACGGTGTGCTCCGGTGCTCGTCTCGGGGATGCTTCTCTCCAGGCATTGAAAGCACGGCCGCGGGCAGTCAACAGTATCCGAGGACGAAGTCTGAAAATAGAACTCATGCAGCAGTGGCGTCCCCATGTACATGGATTAGCATTACGTCTCACCCTCCGGGGTTGGCAGATACATGGGGTTTGGATTCATCTTGAGGGAGTTCCCTCCAAAGTTCTGTGGTGTTGTACCGCTTTGCGGGGCCCTACGAGACATACTCTTTCCTTACAATGACAAAGGTCTTATACGATCCTATTATTAAGGCATATGATGACACAATCGCCCAATTTGAACTCGGAAACCTCAATAGAGATAAATCTATTTAGTGTGATCTTAGAGTTAAAGTAACATCCTGCCGATCTGCTAAGTTACATAGTATGTAAATATAAACATGCAAAAAGGAGAGGTATATATATCCCTCTCCATGGGTAGAAACAATATACTGGTTAAGGTTATTCGAAGGAAAACAAAGCCGAGACAAAAGAGTGAGGGGAAGAGCAAATACACCATATAGAAAAGAGCATGAAAACATAGAGAAGAGCATTACCGATATCACATAACAAGGCGGGAAAACTTAGTAATGTCCATCCATATCAAAAATGAATCCCTGGCATCAGAGCTTCGCAAAATCCCATTGTGTGCTTGGACAATTCCCCATGAAAGCAGTACCACGAGGTCAAAAGTGGATATTTACATTGTACAGCACAATATGCCTCGCGCGGTCTAGGCTGCTACGAACGGCGTATCCCGGCTTCTCAAGTTGCACGGAACTTTTTGACTCGACTAGGTGGATGGATGTGCGTGGTCCAATACAACAGCATATAACAGGCGAGATTCCGCATCCTGAGGTAATGGAGTTCTCCCTGGCTATCAGTAGATCGTAAACAAAACCCTCTGGTTTCAGCATTTCTCTATCAAACAAGAAGATCACTTATGGTGTATCAATCGCTCCAAAACCATCGCACGTCATACATACTATCTGTTTAGGAATCCACCCACAGCCTCCCCACCCATTCCAGAATGAACATATTCAACGGTGCTGGTTCTTTGCCAATTCACACTTTCCCATCTCAAATCTCCATTGTGGACATCTTCCTCCCCGGATTTACCGCCATCTCCGCATCCATACGACAGGTCCTAGCTGGGAACCTGAACAGCGCCCACCTGCTGTGCCTCTGCGGGGCGCTCCTGCTCTTGGCTAGATATGTGTACCGTTACCTGACGGACATTGTGGAGATCCATTTCAGTTAGTGACCCTTCTTGTAGTGATGCTCTTTCCTGACAATCGAAAGCTTCGATAACAAACGTCCTTTACTACGACGAAGCACATGATATGCTTAAAACCTGGGTATCGGACCAGCCATTCGCGCGCAAGGCTCGCTCCTCTATTGTCAGCGTTGGATATGCCGATGACCATTCAAATGCGCATGCCAAAAATCCTTTACGTTTTTCACCTTATAATGGTTCGTTTTTCTTTTGGTACGGGAACCATCTGCTCCGGCTCCGGTGTGAACAGAAAGACAGCAGCTCCGGCGAGCGAGAAGAGGTGTCCGTCTCCTGCTTCGGCCGATCTCCAGAAATTTTGGGAGAGTTCTTCAGTGATTGTCGAACCGAGTATCTAAAGGCCATTCAGAAAAAGACTTCCGTGTTTGAGCATCGAGATGGTGAATGGAAGAAGGCAAACACAAGAGACATTAGACCAATTTCGACGGCGTGGACAGCAATGTCTATCTCACCACATGTGCAGGTGAGAACTTTAGACATTATGCCAACTGGCGATTGAGCCAGTTCAACGTCACAAAGCAGAGCACTATCTGGGTGGAGTGGAAATTCCTCCGATTGCTCTACAAGAGAGTCGCTGGAAAGAAAATGGATGAGATTGTTGGGGAGCAGGTCAGTGAGGTGAGTCCCACCACACCATCCTGGCCCTCCTGTTCCCGTATCTAACTGGCACTCACCACACATGTAGTTTATCCTGGGACCGTTGACGGATGAATACAGCCTAGATCTCTCGGTCGAATGCAAGCCCACCCTCAGCGTTGAGGATCTGCTGTCCGTCCTCCACTAGCACTGGTGCTTGGACACGTCGGCGGTCCCACACGAGCGGTATACAGTGCAGCTGCCGCTGCTGATGCTGATGGCCGCCTACACGTCTTCTCGTCCAGGAGCGCTCATCGAGAGCGGCTGCGTTCGGGGCTCCAACAACGCTCTGCGGTACCGGGACGTGGTGCTCCGTGTCATCCCCAATCCGGAGGAACCAGGGCGTCACGTTCTGGTCATGGAGGTGACTCTGATGTTTATGAAGGGGAAAAGAAACAAGTCCCAGCCGTAGGTCCCCTTCCCCTTCCCGTTCCCGGCCGATATGGCGTGACGCTGCGCCCGGCCGTATGGCTGTATTGACCCTCCGGCGTAGGACAACATAACCGCAAAAAGCGTTGGAAATAGTTCGGCAAACCTGGCAGTGGCCACTGGGGGACTTGCTGGATGGCCATGAATATCTTCTTATTCTGCCAGGCAAACGCCGTCGGTCGACATCTCGTTCATCAGTCAAACCCGAGAGCGAAGACGTACCAGGTCGTTAGCCGGTCCTGTTTACTGCGACTGGCGCGGTGGCTGTTGGGTAGACTAGACATCGCTGGAGTCGGCTGTGCAACGCTGCTGTGGAATCTCCCAACCGCCATATCTCAGAATATACCTGATCACACACATCATGAAAGAGATAGGTCCCGATCCCCGGGATTAAAAACTGACGCTGTTTCCGCTCAATCACTTGCACCGCGTTTTGAAGGCATTGCTTGCTCTTGTCAATATCACCAAGTTTGTACCATGTAATGCAAAGAAATAGGTAGACCACACCGCAGGTGAAAACTTCTTCCTCTAAAGGATTGTAGAATTTATTCCAGAGTAGAACATCTTTCCACCTCTTCAATGCATCCTCGGGCGATGGAGCGAGACGCGCAAAGGCAATGAGCGCCCGGACATGGCCAAGTCGGTCCACGATGTCCGGTTCCCTGATGTTGTCATAAATAATTATCAACTCTCTGGTCAAGAGGTCAGCGTCTCGGTGCCGTCCCTGCCTGATTCTAACCTCCGTTAGGGAAAGAAGTAAGCGCCGAAATCCTTTGCGGTGCTGACCGGACGATAGCCTTAATCTTTTAATTTCCAATTCCACCATTGCATTTGCCTGAGAGAGACAAAAGTTCTGCTTCCCCATCTGTAGATAGTCCAGCTCACAGTAGAGATCGGCAAGAGCGGATCGAACGAGGAGACGTTTAGATTCGCGCAGGCCCGGAGTTGAAAGACAAGTGTCAAAGCAAATCTTCGACTCTTCGAACCGTCCTTCTCCTCGCATGATGCGGCCGACACAAAGTATCAGGTCCCAAAGCAGGCGCTCCTGCCCTCCTGATGCATTAGGCGTCCACTTCTTAACTTCTCTATGTGATTCATGAAAATTAAAGTTGTATATGTGGTTCATCGCCTGTGAAAGATATAGAGCCGCAAGATCCTCGGACAAAGCGGAGCAAGTAGGTCCGGCATTCAGGCTAGATAAGAATGATTTAATGGTATTCTCGGAGCCCTTGATGTCACCGCTGAGCCGCATTAAAATGCTGTGCCGATGGGTGACCCTAGCACGTAGTTGTAAAAGTTGCTTGGCCGACGCGCAACTCCACTCTTGGCTGAGGTCCAAATACGCAGCATTCGATGGCGCTAACTGAAAATTGTCAAAGTCAACTCGGCTAGTCATCAGGACACGTTGTGTGAGATAATCTGCCGTGCCGTTTGCCAGCGTCTTTGACCCTTCGCATGGCCAGATTCGGTCTGAACTTTCCAGATCTGGCTGCGGTTTGACTCTATTGCCCGACAAATTTTGCCTCCTTTGACCTTGAAAGATTCGTTAGTATGCGTTTGAATAAGGACAGGAAGGCAGAATTACTGTTCACCCCATGACTTTGACCATCAAATTTTGACCCTGGGTTTAAAAGCACGAGGCCTTTCGGTCGTCTATGTGAACGCCCAAAACATGTATGCTTGCGTTTATAAATTTTGCGGCAGGAATCACATCTGTGATGCTCTGAAATGACGATAAATGACATTTGATTCCGAGTGGATGAGGTCAACAATGTTGAGAGGAATAAGACATGGATCGGCGAGAAGTGATTTGGGTCTTAGCTCGAGATGCTGACTATCCGTAATAGGAATCGAGGCCCAAACAGCAGCCTAAGCTTTAGCCGCCAAGAACCGGCGGCAGCTGGTTCAGGAGAGAAGACCTGCTGAGCAGCGCGATTCTGTTTATTCTCACAAAACTTAAAACATATACGAACCATCCAAGGAAAGGCCTACAACATGAGAAAGTCCAGCGCAAAGATATCGTTCTGGGTCTGTAAACTTAGAAATGAGTATCGAGGCGCCTTTCTTCAGGAGGTGGACCAGTTGATCTCCCGAAATATCGAGGATGTCTTACACGGTATTAGGAAAGTACTTGCTGAAAGCAAGGGAAATTCCTGCTTGGCACATGGCGCTGGTTGACATGCCAAGGAGGCGAACAATTTCAGGCCTTACTACAAGCGTTTAATCCCTTGCACATGGTGGCTGAGCGACGATAGACAGCTGTATACTTGAATATCTCTCAAAATGGGAATGAAATTAGAAGAGCTGAATATCACACTTGCACTTTCTGGTCGGAGGCTCTAGTTAAATTCAAAGTCGATTGGCCATACGACCCTGTCAGGATGTCGACACAATGCTCGTGCCTCGTGACTCGATTCTCAGAATTTCCAACAGGTGTTGCTTGGACATGGCGAAATTCTTGCCTTGCAACGGATATTGATGGTGTTTGGCACCATTTCCAGGCTCCCCGCCGGGCCCTCATGCATGCACTGGAGAAATGGCTAGCTTGTCGTGCTGCTGTGACTCACCATGAAGGCGGCAGCTGAAACCATTCCAAACCAAGCAAGGCCGCCAATGATTTGACGTAAATCACAAATTACTTGAGCCAGCCTGACCATTTCCCAGCTGAACGAAAGCATGCCGCATCAATCCAGTCTCGTATGGTTAGATGCCGAGTTCAGGCTGAAAGTATTTATGAGGTTGGGTATTAATCAACTCGAGGGGGTATGTAAGCCATAGGAGACACGATCAGATAGTTGGTCCAACCTCATCCATTTTTCCGTCCTTCTGAATCCATAAAGCCAGGGCTATATAAGCATCAGGATATAACCAGCAATTTACACCACTCATATCTTTCAATCCAAAATCCAACTCAGTGACCTACAAGCAAAACGCCAGTGGAAAAGTCAAAGCAACATCTGTATAAAACCCCTTTTCTTGCAATCCAAAAAGTTTTACCAGTGGAAAGACTAAATAATTTGCTTCTAGATAAATCCAATCAACAAACCTGTGCGCAAAGATGGATTGCCCAAAGTGCAAGAAAGGAAATGTGTCGGGGGCGGACACATGCGAGTATTGCGGAGCAGAGCTCCCCAAGGTCGGAATCAAAGAACAAATCTACGCTTTTATTTAAATATTATTGTTGAACAGCGCCGACAACTAACCCGCGCAATAGGCTCATTTGCTTTTCAAGATCCCTCCCAAATAAGTCAGGAAATGGTTTGGGTTACAGTCATTAGCCTGGGTCTCCAATATTTTTTCAGTTAGCATGGAAGAATCATCATTTCTGTCTTCGTGCAACCCACCATGGGGACCTCTCGTAAGTGCATTATTTGCCACATGTGTATTTAGGACCTATCGTAGGCTCGTGCATAATCAAACTCTTAATGCCTACTGCTGAAGCTTGGTTATTCTTATATTCAATTTCACTTAGCTATCTGTCACTCTATCATACATAGCTCAAGTCCTCGGCCGGGCTTCATTCCATGTCTTCAGAAGTATACTCCTGGTCCCGTAGGGGGGGGAATGTCTCAAAAGATCGATCAGTAGAGAATATTCACTTTTTAGGTCGAGCACGCCTCCACTCCATGTACCAGCCTGAAGCTTGAGGGTATCCTCTATTCTCAAGCTCCAACCTCAGCTGTTTTCTCCACTCGAATTCTTCGATTCCTGCGATGGGAGGGGAAAAGTCGAGACCAGGCGCAACCGACGGTTTTGTTGCAATCCAGAAGTGAGGGTAGAAACCAGCAGCCTCCCAATCAAGAATCCCTGTGATAGATCCATCTTTGGACACCATAATATTTCCCGGACCAAGATCTGCATGGTATAGATAAAAATGCTTTCCGATTTTGGGACATAGGTTTGAGTCTAGGACAGTAAAATATTTTCTACTCTCAGTCAATGTGAGAGGTCCCACAAAGCTATCTTTTGCAACTGCAAGGAACCTTTCAGGCAAGGCCTTTCCGGATACACTCTGAAGTTTTGCTGAAGTCTTCAAAGCAAGTAGGTCACAGATGCTTGCAATTTCCTTGAGGATCAAGTCACGCTGCAAGGAAGAGAACAACAACCATGCATCTCTCAATGTCACACCTTGAACTCTCTTGAGAATCAAGAATGTCCGATCTTCATCAATCCAGGAATAAATAACTTCCGGTACCAGGATTTGAGGTATGTGTTCCCTAACAAATGCGATGGTGTCCCCCTCAAGCCCCAAGCTAGGATGCCAGTATTTGACTTTGCAAAAGGCGCTTTTGCCAATAGCCCACACCGCTGAGGAGCTGCCACCCTCATGTACCAGATGAACATCCTTGGAAACATGGTCTTGAGACTCAGGTGGTGCAATATCTGCTGATATTTTCCGCAAAATATATGAGCAGTCTCCATCACTCCAAGCTGCAAGGACGCCTGCTGGCGGAGCCTGCGTTTCGATTCGTTCGCACTCGATTCGCGATCCGAGGTACCATCGGTGTTGGGAAGGCTGTAGAACTGATTGATTGACTGGAGGCATCATCTTCTTGTGGGGAAAAAACTTTCAATACAGTAGGGCAATTAGTAAAAGTTGTGTAGCAAGATACCTAGGTGTCTAACAGTCACCTAACACCCCAGCCCATAAATAAGTTGGGCAATAGAGCGCTTACCTCAGCTATGTCAAATGCTCCAAAGCCCCTGCTCGGGTGTATACAGAAAACTGTAGGCTACTGGGGCAAAAGAGCTCAATCACCACCAGTGCACTGCTGGTAGAAGGGCTGATCAACTGCAGGACCCTCAACACCCCCCCTCAGATCAGCTATCACAGAGTACAGTACTTTCTCTCAGTGACTCTCTTCAGTGACTTCCTCACAATGACTTCTTTTTAATAGTGAACTTAGTCAGTTCTAGAACTCATAGAACTTCTAGAATATATTTCTAAAATATCTCTTAATACTGTTAAAATATTCAGAGTATTTATTAGAAATTTTTAAGTTCATTCTGAAATTGAACTTATATATATTGATTATAGTGAGACTCATGCTTAACAGTCTTATAATCTATAGACTACTGAGATAAAAGAGCTTAATTATTATCAGTACACTGTTAATAGAAGAGCTGATTAACTGCAGAACTCTTAATAAAAACTTAATCTTACTAAGTATATCACTTAATCTTATTATATAATTATAACTCTGACCTTGTATAATACAGTAATAATTAGTTAATAATTGACTTTTAATCTTTTAATTTACTCATTCTTACTCACTTAGTTTATTAATTAATTAAAGTATGTATAGCTGATTTATAATTAATTAAATAAACAGATAAATTTATATAGAATATAAAGAGATATTTTACAGAATTTTAAAATATATTAAGATAAAAATATTTAATAATTAATTTTAATTAATTTTAAATTGATTCTGATTAATTATAATGATATATAATAAAATAGATTTATCTATATATTTAAGTAATAATAATTGATTGAAATCAGTAATAA
>NW_003101677.1:2032938-2109581 GCF_000003855.2 Blastomyces gilchristii SLH14081 | reverse complement strand
ACAAACAGCTGGGCATGCTAGCGCGGTTGGCTTCGGAGCTGTTTGAATCAATGTTACGTTATGACGCTTCACGTTCTTCCCTGCATGAGTTCAAACAGCGGCTTTGGTAACGAATAATAAAAATAGATTTAATCTATATATTTAAGTAATTAATAATTGATTGAAAATCAGTTAATAATTAATTCAGTGTAAATTATATAAATACTTACTTTATTATTAAATTCAAGAATAATTTCAGTATTAAATTAATTTTAAATTGATTTTAAATTAATTTTAAATTGATTATTAAATAATTATAATAATAAAAATAAATTCAATCTATATATTTAAGTAATTAATAATTGATTGAAACTTAGTTGATAATTAATTCAATGTAAATTATATAAACACTTACTTTATTATTAAATTCAAGAATAATTTCAGTATTAAATTAATTTTGAAGTGATTTTAAATTGATTCTGAATTAATTGTTAATTAATTATAATAATAAAAATAGATTCAATCTATATATTTAAGTAATTAATAATTGATTGAAAATCAGTTAATAATTAATTCAGTGTAAATTATATAAATACTTACTTTATTATTAAATTTAAGAATAATTTCAGTATTAAATTAATTATTAATAAAATTAATAAAGTCTTCTTTATATATAAAAGTTATAATAAGAGAAGAATTGTTTTATAATTAATTAAAAATTATTTTATAATCAATTAAAAATTGTTTTATAATTAATTAAGAATTAATTATAAAATTAATAGTAAATAATTAAGTAATTTCAAATTATAAGAAAAGATGTATTAAGTGAGATTAAATAGTAGTATAGATTATATTTATAAGATCAGCTTATATAATAAGATTAAGTAATATACTTAGTAAGATTAAGTTTTTATTAAAAGTTTTATAATTAATTAGTTCTTCTACTAGTAGTATACTAATAGTAACTGAGCTCTTTTATCTCAGTAGTTTATAAATTATAAGACTGTTAAGTATAAGCTCTGCTATAGTTAATATATATAGATTTAATCTCAGAATAAACTTAAAAATTTCTAATAAATACTCTGAATATTTTAACAGTATTAAGAGATATTTTAGAAGTATATTCTAAAAGTTCTGTAAGCTCTAAAACTGACTAAGTTCACTATTAAAAAGAAGTCATTATAAGAAGACTACTGAAAAGAGCTACTGAGAGAAAGTACTATACTCTGTAGTAACTGATTCAAGAGAGAGTGTTGAAGATTCTGCAGTTAATCAGCTCTTCTATTAGTAGTATACTGATAGTGACTGAGCTCTTTTATCTCAGTAGTCTACAGTTTTCTAGTGTACTTGCAACTCTGAGCACAATCTCTGCTAAAATTGTTGACTAGGCTTTCTATTATAGACTAGCATCTCACACACAGTATTTCACACTCATGAGATAGCTATCAATAGAGGGATTCTGCAGTGCCAAGTTATATGAAATATTTAGTACACACAGTCTTTCTGTATAGACATAGATGTCATGATTCAGTGCTGCTGTGACATAAGCCTTGTAAATATTATATTCATTTAATTGAAAACCTCTTATATACTAGGTAATGAATATAATAATAATCTATAACTGTAATTGACACTAATTATTGATAATTCTGCAGAGTGTGCATTATAATAATAATAATAATAATAATAATCTCATCATCACAATAATAATAATAATATTATTATTATTAAATGAATTTGAATGTTGAAGATGAGATTGCAGCAGCTGCAGCTGCAACCGCCGCTGCCGCTGCTGCTGCTGTCACTTGTACAGTTATTTTGAACTTTAATAACAATAAAAAGTGTGGTCTTTCATATCAATATCAACTGCCTGTTTCATATACTTATTTTGATTTCAATCTTGAAAATATACCTGATGAGCAGATAGTATTCAAATTCCAGTGCATCAAGAATGAGATTCATCAAATCATACTCTACATACAGCTTGATCAGATTGAATGAAAATATCACTATAATTCATCTGATGAACTGGCATTTTGCATTCTTCTTAATTATTTGACATTTTTCAATTGATATGAAAATGTTACAGATCTTTTTGAACAGTCAACAAGCTTTGTAAATAGTGTCTTTTTAGATTTAGTTATTCATCTTAGAGATTGATTCAAGAATTTTCTTCACTGAGATTCAACTTGTCCTACTGTGTCAAAATTACAGCAATATTATCAGCATATTGATGCTCAAGAAGATGGAGATCTAATATGAGATTATATTGATGAAACTCTGCAGCAGATCTGCCAGCCTACAGAGGATTAACATCTTGCATATTTAAGTCATAAGTATACTCATGAATTCAAATATTAAGAAATAATGACTTCTGATGAATTGCTATTCTCAATCTATGACTCAGTTGTTGACAGCTGTGATGATTGATTTCTCTGATGTAAAAGTCAAATAGAATCAGAAGTAAAAGCTCTATTTGATACTGTCAATATTTCAGAAGCAGAACAACTATATCTATTCAGAGATCTCACATATACAGGTTCTTCAGTAACAATGAGAATGTATAAAAAACCTAGAGAAGGTCAGTTAACTGCTGAGCAAAAGAAATTCAACAAGATAATAACAGAGAACTGAATATCAGTTGAGTATGAATTTGAATTGATTCAATGTTATTGAGCATAAAACTCATTCACTTCTACTCATCAGGTTCAAAGCACTTCAGTGGCAGCTTGTTATATGATAACTTACTTACTCACTAATATAATAACCTGCCTTCATGATAATCAAGTCTCTGAGTGATTTGACTGTTCTTCATCAACATTGAAGAAGTATTTTGCAGGCAGATTGAGAATGAATGAGGAGAGGAATGAATTAGAAGACAATTTGAATGAGGAATTAGAGCAGGCAGTAGCAGATTTGAATGTGAAATGAGAGTAGTAGTGATGACAGATTTAATTGTGAAATGAAAGCAGTAGTAGTGATAGCAGATTTGATTGTGAAATGAAAGCAGTAGTAGTGATGACAGATTTGATTATGAAATGAAAGCAGTAGTAGTGATGGCAGATTTAATTGTAAAATAATGATAGATTCTTTGTTGATATATTAATATTATTATTATTGAATCTTAGAATAATTCCTCAATCTGGTAATTTATTGTGTAATTTGTGTATATAATACAGAGATGTATTATATTAATCAATGAAATCACTTCAACAATCTAATCTTCTCATACAAAAAGTTGATGATGTTTTATAATCATGTAATTCAACTGTAATATAAAAATATTGTATGAGATATCAACTAAAGAGCTTGCACAAGTAAATATATATTTCATCTGTCATTTCATTCTTCATTCTCTCTTCATTCTTTCTTCATTTCACGCTTCATTTCACTCTTCATTTCACTCACTTCTTCAACTATCATTTCATCTGTGATTTCACTCACTTCTTCAACTATCATTTCATCTGTTATTTCACTCATATTTACTACTCTTCTCTGTGCTGCTAATTCATCTGCTGAAGTAGTGTCATTATTACACTTATCTGCTCACTCATTGTGCTCATTTGACTGCTCATTTCATTAATCTGACTTCTCAAATTTAGCACATCATCTTGCAGCTCACTATTATTATTTTGCTCAGAAACAGAAGAAGAATAATGAGGATTTCTTGACTCAGTAAGAGATTGAATAGCAGCAGCAATAGAATTCAACACAGCTTGCAATTCTTGAATAACATCAGGTGATTGAGTGCTGAATTCAACAGTAGTAGTAGTCTTAGAAGCAGGTGAGTTCTCAAGCTGTTCTTGATTTCTTTTTCTTCTTTGTTTCATCATTTCATTCTGTATACATTTGAATCTCTGATGATGATTTTCTTCTGCAGTTGCAGCATTCTCTTTGACCTGCTTTCTGACCTCTTCAAGATCATTGAGAACTAGAATTCATTCATTCAGTGTCAGATTCAGATCTGTCACACTATAAGCAGTTCTAGATTCTTCCTGTATTGTATTCTTCTTTTCTCAATGCTTTCTAACAAGCTGAGTAATTATATAATCTGGCTGCTTAAGTGAGCATCTGAATGTTTTCTCAAACCACATTTTGAAGTTATTTCAGAACTGAAACTGAGAAAGTGAGTGATAATCATCTTGATTTTCAACATAGTATTGAATACACTTCAATCTTTCAGATTCTGTAACCTGGAAATGACCCTGCTGAGCTAGTGTACAATTAGAGAATAGAAATTCATACTGAGAAGGTTGAGAACTTGATGATAATAATGATGATGATGATGATGATGATTGCAAATGTGAATGTAAATCAGAGAAGATAATATGAATAGAGAAAGGTCTAGATGAAGTTAGCAGCTAATCTGCCTTACTACTGACTTGCATTTCAGTATCTTTCATTCCTGCAATAACAATAATAATAATAATATGAGATATGAGACTAACTTTTTAAAAAAAGATTGAGATTATTGAGATTGATGAGATTTATATCTACTCCGCAGCAGATGATGAAGCATCAATTATTATAACTAACTGAATAAGAAAGGCTGTATGGCACTAATTACATGCGCATACTATGTATGAATTCGTGTGAAAACATCGCATGTACAGATCCACCTGTGTGATAGTAGTGTTAATTAAAAACACTACTGAACATTAATTTATATGACATTAAATCATATAAGAAAGGCCATTACTGTGAAAGGTGCTTGCAGAATCTCTTTAATACAACTCAGATCTCTCACAAAAATGACCAGTCTCATCACATGATTCAGCCTTGTAGTTTGTGTCACATGTCTGTTTCTAGTGATCTAACATATAAAAGAAGTGCATCAAATAAAAATTCAAATCTGGAGAGAAAAGAAAAAAAAAAGGAAACATCAGAGCTGTTTGATGAGGTGTTATATATAAATGAGAGGCAAATGACAGTTGAAAATAGTATATATTCTGCAAGTTAAGAGATGAAATGTCACCATGCAATCTATCAGTTCACTGCTTCAACACTAAGTTAGCACTTTTCAGTTTCAATCAGAGATATCACATTGTCATATATCTTGAAATTTGAATAGAGAAATGAAGAGGGCGGGGGAATGAGACTCTGAATTGAATTTGATAGACGGTGAAGAAAACTCTCAATATATACAAAACAAGTCTTTGAGACTTACATGCTTGACCTTGCTGCTGAATCAGAAAAATGCAATCTCACAAGGCTAAGAAAATTAAGTGTCACTTTACTAGTCTCACACTGGCTTGTAAGACTGATACAGCATGACTCATCTCACTATGCTTATGAACTCTTGAACTCATGTCTTTATTTGAAATGATAACTTATATAATAAACTCTTCAGACAAACAATGATTGCACTGCACAGAAAAAAGAAGAAGAAGAGAAAATAAATGAAAAGCAATCACATTGAAAGAGATGTTAGACAGTGCTGAAATATAAACTGTCTTACAACTAATCTATGAAAACAGTGTCAGAGCAGCAATGTAATCATCAAACTAGAGAACAGTTTTTCATATAGATATATACATGTATGACAATAACTGATCTGAAATATAACATATAAATTTATTTAAAATCACTTTGTGCTCATTTTATATCAAGCCATTCATTTCACAATTTTGAATTTAAGATAGATATATTAAAGAAGACAAAATGTTTTATACTATAAAAGTTTAATGATATATTATTTCAATTGAAAACACAAATAACAATTCAATCTGAAAAATCTTGTCTAACTTTCAAAGATAAGAGAACACAATTCAATCATTGAAGAAGTAAAGAGTTTATATATGAATTATTTTGTTATTTTCTTCTGCTTCTTTTTAAGAAAGAAAACATGGTTGCTGAATCTTCTCTCTGAGATTGAAGGCTTTCTCTTGAAATTGATGAGTATTGTAGCTCATTCTTCATCAGTGAGAAATGATTTATTATTCTGATAGAATCAGTTTGCATGTTTCATAACCATGAGGTCAATTTCGTCATCAAGCTCTGTCAGAGACCATTGCCTAAATTTGTAGTTACTGAATATAGGTTCAAAGCTCTCAGATGATTTCCTTGCTGATTTCAAGACAATGATGTAGCTGGACACGGGATTATTAATAACACAGTCAGTATGTAGATCTTACATGGTCAAAAGATTCAGATAAAACTTACACTTTTTTATTTCTTCAGTCTCAGATCAAGTTTCAAGAATAGTGATCATCATGAAAATATTTCATGATCAGAAATTCACTGATGATAAGGTTTGTCTAATTAGTATATTAACAGTGAATTCATCTTAAAATATCTTTCATGAGGAGTTTGTTTAAGTGCAAAAGCTCAGCTTACTAGAAGGCTTTTATAAAAGCAATATGAACTTGATTTCTTTTATCAAGTGAAAATGTTTTGAAATTCTGCAGATTGAAACCAGGAACTTTCTTTATAACTATGTAGAGTATGAATCTGTTAGGGAATATATCTTTGTCAGACTGCTGTTTCAATAAATAGTCTATAAATCTAGGTGTGAAAGTGCAACTCTTTTTCATATAATTATAGAGACTGTCTATCTCTTGAGTAGTCTCTGATGACAATACACTGAATATTTCAATGAGAAAGTTATGAGATGAGTAATGCACTGACAATCTGTGTTATAGTTAGAAGAGACTATGTTAATGAAAAGAGTTTTTTTTTTTTTTTTTTTTTTTTTTTTCCAGTTGATATTATAAGCAAGTCACTCACTGTTTTCTGATTCTCAACATGATCTTCAAACCACAGTTAGAATCTTTCATCTGAACAGTCTCACACATAGTGAAGACTTCTATGATATGCATCTGATTGATCATGCACTCAGAAAATATTTTGCCTGACTTTCATGTTGTTTTTATCATGAAAAAAGTGATGTTCTTGTTCTTATACTTGATAAAAAAGTTTTTCCTAAGTTCTGCTAGATTATTGAAATGTTTCTGCTTCTGCTTTTCCTTCTCCTTCTTAGCATTTAGCTTCTCTTTCTTGACATTCTTGTCTTGTTCTTTCTGTTCACATTCTTCAGTATTGTGATTTTTCTGAGTAAAGACATCATGAGTAGCAGCTGAACTTGACATGACAGATGAGCAACAGCGGGCAAAGCAGGCTAATTTTCAAATGAACTTGAAATGAGAATTCAGACTGAATGAAGAATGTATAAATAAATAAATAATTGAATATACTGAATATATAACAAGAGAAGAAAGAAACTTGAGAAAGCTCTTCTGAATTTATCTATAATATGACGGAACCGAAGCAGTGACTAGTTAGCGGTGTCATATAAAGATAATTGTTGAGAAGCTGTATAAGTGAGCTTAACTATCTTGCTTAAATAGCAAGCTCATAGACTACAGAGTTATTGTGAGAATATCACAGATATAATACTTAGTATACTAAGAAGATTGTATAAGACATGCAGTAACTCTTGTATATATTTCAGTAGAAGAAAAAATGAATTACTGGCTTTTTTAATGAGAAGTCAGTATCTAGCTATTCTATATAGACAATGAGTGAATACTCTTCTCTCATTTCATGAGTGAGAATAGCTGAAGTGATACCTCAGCAGCATCTTATTATTAAGAAAGAGTAATCTGCTGATCTTGTATAGAAGCAGAGTTCTCATATTCATCAATCAGATCTTTCTATAATATATTCAAATAATGTCATAGAGTGATTGAAAACTGGTTTGAATAGTCTGTGAGATGAATGAAATCATTCACATGAAAGTGATAAGCTGTGTGAAACTGCAACAGAGTCTTAATACAGCTGAGAGTGTGATAATACTCTTCTCTTTAAGAGTATAGTCTCTATACTCTTAAGATTATCAGATTAGAAATTATCTTTATTATATAGCAACAGTTATCAACTGATTGACAGTGTATGTGCTGTACATGATACAAAGAAATAGATGAGTTTTTCTGCTGACTGTGTAGATCTTTCTTTCTCATCTTCATTCAAATTAAATGTGTGATAAGTGAGTTCCTTATATATCAATTTGAAATGTGAAAAATATAGTTAATAAGTAACTTACAGATCTTTCAATATATTCTGTTCTATATATAAAATTCCCTGCAAAAGTGATATATTTTTAGAGACAAAGCTAACAGTAGTGATAGGATTTTTTGAAAAGATTCTTTCTCTCTATGAAACATTTTTCTTTCTTCTCTCTCAATTGTAACAGTGAGTGTATGAGAGTATCATTCTTAAAGAATAATCAAGAACTTATTCTGACATTTTCTAGTGAGTAAACATCTTCATGGTGCAGCTGCAGTCTTCATGACTGTCAAGAAAGCTCAGTTGAAGGTGAAGACAGCAGTGTCAATGAGCCACGGGAGCACTGCTCTTATTATTGCATCTCCTCTCTCTCTAGCATCTCTGGCGGCTGTGGTAGTAGCAGCTGTGCCTTGCAGTGAGGTGTTGTCCCTTCTGCCAGTCAGTTTGTCTGTATCTGGTCCTTTCTCTGCCCCCCTCACCATCATTGTGACACTGCCCCCCCCCCCCCAATCAACACAGTGATGTATGACCCTGTGTGATCATTCAGAGAGAACTCTGAAAAGAGCTTGATTCCAGGGACAGCAGCTCTGAGAAGCTCAATCTGTAGTTTCCCTTTCATGGTATGTCTGAGCCCTGCTCAGAATGCTGCTGAGTTGGGTTCACAGAGTTCTGTGATTTCTTTATCTTCTCTCTGTGAGAAGGCTTCAGTGTGGCCTCTGACTGGTATCATCATCTGTCTGTGCTGCACTAAGCAGCTGAAGAAGAGAAGGATTTTATGCATCTGCTTCTTCTCTCACTCTTATTATTTTTATTATATTCATAACAATGACTTCTGTCTCTCTGTAAGTATTACCTACTCTATAAGAAGGCATCATATCAGCTCTGACAAGAAGCTCAGATGCTCAAGCAGTACAGAGTAAGAGTCTCAGAGCTTTAAGTGTTGACAGATTCTATCAAGACTGAGAAGGTCTTTCTTACTTATCTGTAAAAGAAGATGAAAGCATGAATCTCTGAGATGAAAAAACATCTCAGAATGACTGATCTTAAGAAGAAGTCAGCTGATACTACTGTTGAAAGCATCACAGAGATTAATTACTGATTAAAGAGAATCTCACTTCAGTTGAAGTAGATAACTGAGATACTTTGTAAGTTAATAAGTTAACACTTTCAGTATCTCTTATACTCTTCTGTAGTATGCTTCTCTGCAGTACTGCAGCACTAACTTCTCAGCAGATAAAGATACTAATACTGAAGACTTTAATAATGAAGAATAAGTTTGATGAGAATGTAATTATTAATGAGTAGACTCTGGTCTCTCTTTTTACTTTTTCAGTGAGCTGCAGCTCTATTAGAATAGCAGCAGTTCACAGATTAATAATATTAATCTTTTTATTAGTTTTTAATATCTCTTTTCTCTAATCACTTCAGGAATTTTACACTTGTGTAGTCTTATTAAACTTCTAAAAAATCCTTTAAGAGAAAATAGAAGAAGAGTGTTACAGAGTCTATAAGACACTGACTTATTATTATAAGATTATCTCTAAAAAACTCTTTGAAAAAAATAAGAAGTCTCAAGCAGTATTTCTTGTTCAATATCTCTGATATGTAATGAGACAGTCTCTACTAGTCATCTCATAGCTTGTAATCTCTTTCTCAGTATTCTTTAAATACTTAAGTAGTTCTTATGAATTCTCTGATAATGAATATTCTTCTTATTTAACAAGATATTAAAACTTACTGTAATATATTTACTTATTTAATATTTTCTTTATAAGATATTTAATATCACTCTTAATCTTAATATTATTCAGCTGAAACAGCTTCACTCTGAGATATTACTTATAAGACTTTAAATAGAAAATGTGAAAAACAGAATAAATTGATTTCAATTCTGTGAGTAATTTTAACTCATATGTCTGCTTACTTATTACTCTTATTACTGAGAAAGATTCTAGTCATCACTCACTGAGCTTCTTATATAATCTTATTATCTTGATATTCTTTGCTGAAAGTAGTACTTAATTCTCTATTAAGAACTTCATTAAAAGATGTTTTTAATTATAGTATTTTATCTATTACTTCTGAGTATAACAGATACTTTTCACTGTCTTTTTATGAATTTTATTCAAAAGTTTCAATCTCACTTTTACTTCTAACACTGAGAAATACTTCATTCTCTGTATCTGTTTAATATTCTGACTGTTTATTTCTCTCTTTAAAATGTCATCTGCAATGTTACTGAGTAATAAAGAATTATATTCATAATAAGTATAGAAAGAAGATATCTTTAAGATTACATTCTTTATATTATTATATATGAATTCAGTGATCAGAAGGTGTTTGAGTTAATTATTCTGATAATATAAATAGAATGCTTAAAGATGCTATTCTAGTGTCTGATTCTGATGTTCAGTCTGGCTATTGATCTGCAGATGAAATGTGATATTAAGAAGACATCTTATTATAAGATAATAGTAAAAAGTCAATCAGTATTTACTGATGAAGAGGGATTCTCAATCTGTTATTAATAATTTTAAAGCATCATGATTATAAATGATAGTATCTAAAAACAGGTCAGTTAATTCAGAGACTTTAATTTTTTTATAAGTAGAAATATATCTGATTATCTTTATAAAGCAGTTAATAATGATTAAAATTGAGTTATATTCTTTGACTTTTATTAACTTTAGCAGATTAACTATGAAATTCATTGATAGATTCTGTCATAAGTTCTTTGAAATAGGCAGTGATATTAACTCACTGTATTACTTATGCTACAGAATCTTTATTCTTTGACAGACATTGTAAGTTTTAATATACTCTTTGACATCTATCTGAAGCTTGTCTTAAATATATTTATATTTTAGAAGCTTCTTAGTCTTCTCTAATCTGAAGTGCTCTGTATGAGAATTATTATGATGAATTCTTAATAACTTCTGATACACTGCTCTGTTACAAGAAACAAAGACTGAATCATTCAGCAGTAGAAGTTCACATTCTTATAGTTATCAGTGACTTGATTTCTTAGTAATATCACCCTGCTTAGAGCCTGTCTCTTTCAAGTTCAAACTGAACTCTTTCTTCTTCAACTTCTGAATTCAAGCTGCAGTAGAGATGTCTCTCTTCTGTAACTTATTAATAAATTTCAAAAGTAGTCAGATTAAAAGGTTGTAGACTGTTTCATTCTTTGCTAATTCAATGATTGTAAGATGTGATATGAGAAGCTCATAATCTTCAGTGTCAGTTCTCTGCAGAGACCTGGGTTCTCTTTTATCTTCTATACTGAGTCATGCAGCTGCCTCTTCAGTGCTGTTTCTAAGCTTTAGAGAACTTCAACCCTCTGTAGCCAGCTTCTTCTACAGTGATGACAGAGGTTCTTTTATAGAATTCTTCTTCACATCAATGATATTATAATCAGACTGTCTAGACAGTGTATCAGCAGAGTTAAGCCAATCTGAATAATATTGAATATAGAAATCATACTCTGAAAGCAGCTCTGCTCATCTGGCTTGACATTCTGTCAAGCTCTTTGTTGTTAAGAAGTAACACAGATTTGTATAATCAGTAAGAACTTACACTGAGTACTTACTACTCTGAAGATAATATTATCAGATCTTAAAGAATTTGACAATTACTAACATCTTCTGATCATGAGTATCATACCTTCTCTGCATGAGTGATAACTTCTTGAAGAAGAAGATCACTGATCTTTATTCACAGTGTCTTATAGACTCTGTGAAAAAGCCTTCTCTCACAGACAATTCATTGTCTGTTTTCTCAGAAGTGATTATTCTCTAATCTCTTCAATGTTAAAAGATCTCTGATATCAACTGTGAAAAGATTTCACAGATCTCATTTTCAGATGCATCAGTCTCACACTGACTGAGTAAATTAAGATTAAAATGATTCAGTATTGTGATATCTGTGAAAGCTTGTTTCAATTCTGCAAACATCTGCACAGTGTCTTGAGTGAGAATAAACAGTTCTATTTTCCTATCTTTCACACTTTTCTTCAACAGATCTGTAAGAGAAGCAGTAATCTGTGAATATGTATAGATGAATCATCTGTAGAAATTTGCAAATTCTAGAAATATCTACATCTCATAATACATTCACAGCACTGATCAGTTCTCAATGATGAAGACTCAGCTTCTGTTCATTGAAATGTTATTCACTTTAATAATATAATCTAAGAAATCAATCTTCTGTATATAGAATGAGTATTTTTCAGTGTTTGTATAGAGTTAATACTGTCTCAAGTGACTTAATACTTCTTGAACATGAATATCATATTCTTTCTCTGATTTTGAGAAGATTAAAATGTCATCCAGGTATACTATACAGGAGATGTTGACAAGGCTCTGCAGTGTCTCATTTATATAGGCCTGAAAGATGGCTGAAGTGTTACAAAGATTAAAAGATAAAACAAGATATTCAAAATTGCTGTACTTGGTATGAAAAGCTGTTTTTCAAATGTTATCTTCATTAACCCTGATTCTATGATAGACATTCTATATATCAATCTTTGAGAACATTTTTACTTCAGATAATCAATCAATCATCTCATCAATCAATGATAATAAATAGTGATTCTTAACTGTCATCTTGTTAAGGCCTCTGTAGTCTATGCATAGATGTAGTCTATTATTCTTCTTAGATACAAAGAGTATAGATGTCTCTGCTGAACTCTTTAATAAATATATTCAGTTCTTTGATTATGCTTCTTCAAGATATTTATACAGAACATTCAATTTCTTTACAGATAAGTTGTAAAGAGGCCTGTACAGTGCTGTTGCACTGTCTTCAAGATAAATCTTATATTGTATCTTGATATCAGGAAACTTCACTGCTTCTCATTTCAAAAAGACATTCTTAAAATCTGTAAAGAGATGTTATATATATTCATCTTCAATGATGAATACTGCTGCTAATCTTGCAGTGAGAGTGATGACTTCTTCATCTGTTCTCAAGTCTCAATCACCTGCTATACAGTATATTGACTCAATCTTTTTCTCAAGATTCTTCTAATGAAACTCTTCAGATTTCTCTATCACTGCCTCTTTATCAGTGAGATGATACTGTCATGCCTGAGTGACTCAGTCAATGAGAGAATTGTTTTCTCTCAACTATAAAAGATCTAGAATGACATTCTCATCTATGATGTTAACTGTATAAAGAAGCAGACTGCTCTTCTTGAAGATTTCTTCTAAGTCTGTGATCACACACTTCACTTAGATTATGTTAAAACAGTGATATTTCATTTCATCAGTAAATTTTACATGGTCTGATAAATCTATCTTCTTTCAATTCTTCATCAAAGAAAAGAAATAGAATATGAAGTTAGTATTCACTCTGAAGTTGAGTAGGCATCTCACTGATATCTTCTCATTCAGAATATGCATTGTAATTATAATATAGACTCAGAAATATAAGAATTATCAATTCTTTTCTTTCTCTTCTTTATCTTCTGTGAATACATTTGTCAGAAGAGAAGTTAACTTTGAGAAGATGTTTTCTCAGTTTCTTCTCTTCTTCAGTTTCTTATAATTACTGATATAGTGATCATCAGCTTCACAGTTGAAACAGAGATCTTTATCAAATCTTTTTTAACATTTCTTTGCAGTGAGTGAAGAATCAGAATACTTGAAATTCTTCTTTACTTTCTCTGCACTGAAGCTGTCATGACACTGTTTAGATTCTGTTATTAATTGCTTAGAAGAGATCTTATTGACCTTTTTCTCAGAGAATTAATTATTTAAATAGATTCAGAAAGCCAGGTTGACAAGCTCAGTGCAATTAATTAATAAACTCTGATATTATAATATTATTATCTGCACCTTGTAAGTCAGCTTTGTAAGATAAAGCTGTGTTTTTAATTGATTCAAATCATCAGTCAATTCCTCTCAATATTCTTCAAATCTTGTATTGAAATTGAAAGAATTCTCATTATCTTATTAATATAATGAGTTGAACTACTATACTGCTGTGAAGCTGCAGTTGTGATGATCTTTGATTTGATTCAGTAGAAAGTTCTTGAATTCTTCTCAAGTCATGACAGCATTAGTACACTCAAGCTCTCTCTTCTTGATGACTCAAGTAGTCACAGAGATGTCTTCAAGAAGGTTGACAGTGTATATTACTCATATCTTATGAGTATTATACTGACTCAGATTAAGGCAGAATTTCTGTTCAAGAGTATGAGTAAAGCTGTGAAATTCAGACAAGATGTTTCTCTTGTATCTTAAAGAATCTCTGACCTTAATCTCTCTATCTTCATAATAGATGTAGATGTGTAGAGGCCGCAACAGTGACAGAGTGATTGAAGAGCCTATGTCAAAATGTGCAGTGAGTTCAGGAATCTCAGATTCCTGCTGAGATAGAGGTGTACACACTCTAGGGAATAATGTAGTATTTCTTCCAGAGAATGGAGTCAGGTCAGTCTCAGTGCAGATGTATGAGATCATATTGATCTGTTAGAGCTCAACTGATTCAAATGTGTAATCAGATTGAGTGATTCAAATTGTAATATAATAGAATCAAAGTGATGACTAGTTAGCAGCATCATGTAGAGATGGTTGTTGAGAAGCTGTATGAGTGGGCTTGACTATCTTGCTTGAATAGTGAGCTCATAGGCTACAGGGTTATTGCGAGGATATCACAGATATGATACTTAGTATACTAAGAAGATTGTATGAGGCACATAGTAACTCTCATATATATTTCAGTAGAAGAAAAAATGAATCACTGGCTTCTTTGATGAGAAGCCAGCATCTAGCTATTCTATATAGACAATGGGCGGATATTCTCCTTTCATTCCACAAGTGAGAATAGTCAGAGTGATACCTCAGCAGCGCCTCATTGCCAAGGAAGAGTAATCTGCTGACCTTGTATAGAAGCGGGGTTCTCATATCCATCAATCGGATCTTCCTATGATATATTCAAATAATGTCATAGAGTGGTTGGAAACCGGTTCGGACGGCCTGCGGGATGGATGGAATCATCCGCATGGAAGCGATGGGCCGTGTGGAACCGCAACGGGGCCTTGGCGCGGCCGGGAGCGTGACATTATCAGAGATGTCTTTTTTGAAGAAGTGTGAGAGTAACTGGGTTCAGCAGAGTCTGTAAGAGATGAGACATCTCTGTCTGAAACATGTCAGTCTTTCTGCCTGTTGAGCCAGACAGAACACTGCATTGACTTGTTTGTATAGCCTGGGAGCTGCATTCTGTCAGTCAACACTCATGCAGTCTGTCCTGGCTCTTGTATCAGAGTGAGAGCTGAAAGTGCCTGTGTCTCAGTGAGTTGTCTGTCTAGTTAACCCTTTCTATGCTCTTTCTCAATTGTCTTGTTTTCAATATAGTTAAATGAGAGTGCTGCTTTTATAATAGTTTCATTTATATCTCTTTCATTAACAAGGTTCATATGTCTAAATATAGAATCACAGAAGCTTTCATGCTCTGAATCAAGAGCATGTATGAAGAAGAATGTTCACTTAATTTTCAAGATTACACAGTTTGAATCAAGTAGAAGCTTTTCAGTGTGAATCTTTCTGTTCTCAGCTTCTAGAACTTGCACACTTTCACATTTCTCTCTCATGAGAGACATATACTGTTACTGAAGATTAATGTATGTTTCAGTGCTCTCTGATTTGAAGTTAATCTTTACTGCTCTAATGAGAGTCTTAACTTGAGATATCTCAGAGACTTTGATTCATTGTACTGTATTATATGTCAGCTTAACTGCAATTATTGCAGAGTAGAACTTTTGATGATGAGTTCACTGCTGTGCCTTCTCTTTCTCTACAGACAGAGTTGCTTCATCATCAGTGATAGTGAATATTTGAATAAACTCATTCATCTTTCAGTTTCACTGGAATCAATTACCAGTATTATTAAATGTCAGAATGACATTGTAAAACATATTTAAGTCAAACTATCTAAACTTTACAATGTTAGTCATGGCGCTGGTGATGACTCATCACAACTGAAAAATTCTGAAGTTAACATGTTACTGAACTGACTTAGGGCAATAGAAGAGACATCTTTCAATGAACTGATGAAACATGCTTTCAAGTCAAAGAGTTCTAGACTTGATACCGCACTAGGCAGATCTGATGCTAAGAAGATGATACTTCATTACCTGCAGAATAACATTGTCAGTAAACTGTTTCACAGCTACCTTGTAGTAAGCCTTGAGAATGTTATATATATTGTTAACTGTCTGGTCTTTGTTACTGAGATGAACATGGCTCATGAGGTCATTTACATTGAACACATGACTATGATCTGTCATTGACTCAATTCTGGCAAGAACCTGCTCTCTGACAGATTATTAACAGTGTATCTGTGAAATAGTGATTTACAGTCTGCAGAATCTCTGTTCTCTTATCACTGAGAATCTTCTTCAGTTATTCATTAGCACACTTAATGACCAGGTTCTCAAGATACTGAAGATGTGATTTGAGTTTTTCTCTCAGCTTATCATCACTGATCATTGCCCCGGTGGCCGAATGATTAATGCAGCCACCTGGTAGTGCCTTGGCGTGGGAAACAAAGGCGTGTGGGTTCGAAACCCGCAGGGGATATATTAAATCCAGAACTCAAGCACCTCAGGTTTCTAATAAATACAGAGGTGTACAAATCACTCTAACAAAATCACTCTATGTTCCTGAAATGAGAAGTTATTATCACATGTATTTAATTGTCACTTCTTTGTATTTCCTATGTTCTTGTTATCTTGATGTGATCTCAACACCTGTATTTCCTTCTGTATAATCAACACTTGGCCTGTATTTAACATCACGCAAGTACTCATCATAAGCTCCGCTTGCATATGAGTATAATGAAAGAATAATAATAATAATAATAATCACTGATTATTCTTTTAAAAATCTCTCTGTTGAACATGCTAATGATCTCTGCAATACTGTGTAGATAGCCTGTTACAATATGTTTTCATTTCATGAATTATTGATAAAATATATTCTTAAGCACACTGAGATTTACAGTTTCTGAAAGTTTGACTTTATACAACTTATAATAAAGCTTATGAATTCAGTTATAAATATTTTCTTTATCACTTTTACAGATATATTCATTATTAATTTCATTCTTCAATGCGAATCTTCATAGTATAAAAGATTATTATATACTCTCAGTAAGTTAATTTCTCTGTAAATTTCTTATTAAGATTACAGATCTGTATTCAGAGCTTTAGATCACTCTTATTATTAAACTCTAGATTATACTTATTATTAAGTATATTAGATATCACTTACTGATATTTAGTAATAATTTATATCAGAAACTGTCTCTGATCTGATAATATTTAATAAGAGAGTCTGAGTAACTCAAGCTTACTCTGTGTCTACAGAGTGAGCCTCTTGATCTTCTTAATAATAGTAGAAAACTTCTGATAAATATAATTATAGAGTAGCTGTCTGAGAAAGTCTTTGATCTTGTCAATACTGATATATTTTTTACTCAGTTAAGTCTATAATGTCTTTAAGAAGAAGAAGATCTACTTTTATTAATAATATTTCTTAATAATAATACTCTTCTTTATCTTCTTTATAAAGCAGTTTTTAACACTGAATCAGCTGTGCTTAAGTTTTTCTATTTTATTTTTTACAATTCTTAGTATCTATAATATCAGTCAACTCTGTACTTTATACTTTATAGTACTGTTACTTATCTCTTTCTCATCACTAACTTATACAGTATTACACTTTATAATAATTCTCACTATTTAACTATCTTCAGAATTCACAGTCTATGTTATTAAAAATCTGATATTTGCTTAATTTATAACAGTAATAATAAAACAGACTGAGTGTATATATATCTTCTAATTTATAAGATTATTTTTCACATTTATAACAGCTCTGAGCTTTAAATCAGTTTCTATTATTCAAGTTATACAGTAGTTTATCAAGTTCTTATAAAATAATTGTATGTTTATCTGTAATATAACTCTTAATTAGATTGTATATAATAGTACAGTTCTTCTCAGTTTAATACTTCATGAAATTTAAGAAGATAGTCAGATGCTTGAACAAAGTTTTATTCAATTACTATTTACTTACTATAAAATAGATCTGATATATTAATCACACTAAGATGCTGATACTCTGAATTAAAAAGTTCAATCTTTAAAATATTATCTGAGAATCTTTTATTCAGATTATTCAGTATCTTGATATTCAAACTCAGAACTTTTATATATTACACAGTCTATAGTATCAGTATCTGTATCTTCTAACTTTGATAATAATATATCTTATCAAAGACAGATCTGAATGTCTGAGTGTTAAACTTATCTGCAGTAAGAGTGTGTTCAAAGCTCAGTAGATACTCTTTCATCTGCTTGTTTTTATAGCTGTTCAGATCTGAGATTATTATAACTCTGACTATTACCTCTTTAGCTGAGACTTAATAAAGAACAATCTGCATTATAAACCTAGTACACAGATTGCTAGTAATCAGAAATGAAAGTTCTGTAAGCTCTTTCAGAAGTGAGAACTTTTCACTTAACTAATCTCTGACAATAACAAGCTTCTGACATGTTAGTAAGTATATGTAAATTAAACTCTGTGTATCTCACCTGAGAAAGTGAGACATTTTCACTCACTTTCAACTTCTGAAGTTTGTTAATAACTGTGCTATGCTTACTCACTCTCTCTAGTGAGTGTATTACATGACCAGGACTTGTTTATTTTCTAACAGTTGTCAGAATGTACTACTATGAATGACATGTCTTCTTCATCTTCTTATACACTCTCAATTATTTTTCTTCTCAGCGGGCTTCTGATTGTGTCTTCTGACATGATTTTGCATGAATGCAGATGCTGATATATTTGTTTTTATTTATGTAGAATCTTCATATGTTGACAGATCTGTGTTCACTGATAATAGTAAACTCAATGTTGAATCATTGATTGAGAACTTGAAGAATGTGATAATGAAGAAATTACTCATATTATGTGTGGCTGAGTCTTGTACATCTCTCTCTGCTTCTTCTGCCACTGTTTCTCCCTCTGCTACTCTCTCTCAATCTTCTATTCTTATCTCTGTTTCCAGTTCTCCTGCTTCTGCTATCTCTGTTTCTGTGACTCTCACTTCTGCTACTTCTGCTTCTTCTGCTTCTGCTGTCTCTGCTTTTGTTATCAACTCTCTTCATTTCAAGAAGATGTTGTGTAGACTTAATGAACTATATTTCTCAGTATGTACACTTCTGTTCTTCTTACTGATCTCTAGAATGATCTATTATATGAAGACTGTATATAACACAACTATTTGAAGCTCAGTTGTGAACACTGATTATTACATTCATTTCAAATATTCATAATAAGATAATTATTCATTTATATGAGAAAATCATCTCTCTTCTCAACAGTGTTAAGATTATAAGTCTTTTCTTTTTCCTCTTCTCTTCTAACACTGATTTTTCTAGAGAAAATTGTTATAAGTTTTGTTGTGCATAAAGTTGTGATATTCACAGATATCAAGAAACTTTTTATAACTGTTAAATTTAATATTACAAATACATCTGCTCTGATGAATATCTTTGAAATGATTGACCTGTATCAGTCTATTCTCTGATGTTTGTTATCTGACTTCATGATGCAGGTGAAGAATATCCATGTTTTTGAGAACAGAAATGTGAATATTGTACTCTTTTACACCTGTGAGTGTGAGGCTTGTATGTCTTATCTGAGATGTTATTATGAAAATGAGCTGTTCATACACTGTGTTCTGCTTTCTGCATTCTTCTGTGTCTCTCTCTCTTTCTGAGAAGCCTCATGTATGTTGTAATTATGTGTACAATTCTAAGGCCAGTGAGTATTCATTCAGTAATTATTATTCCTGCTTTTATGATTTTTATATACTAACAATAGTTCTTAGTTGCTTCAGTGTCAGAGATCATTTTAATTGAAGATGATAATGTCACTGAGACTATCTTCTTCTGCTCTCAAGCTTCTTCTATCACTTTCTCTTCCTTCTCTGCAGGGAAGGTTGTGCACACACTGAATTATTAGTATTTGACTCTGAGTAACTCTTACTGTTATTCATTCAGTCCTGTGTCTTCTCCTTCTTTCATTTCTTTCATCTTTATTCTCTCTGCCCTGACTTCTGGTCCTGCAGATCTCATGCTCTTCTTCAATTTTTCTATGTATACATATATGCATTTCTATATTGACATTCCAGCCAATCTTGTGATAAATGACATTAATGTTGTACACAGAGCAGTAGAGAAATCAGAGATATACACAGTATTATTATAAGAGTAGCTTACAGCTCTTGAATTCCTTGTAAACCTTAAGCTTTGAGATTTTCTTTATTTTTGATGTTTTTCAGGTGATATGGTGTTGGAAATAGATTAAATATGTAGTATATGAAAATGAATGAGATGTGTATGATAACATTTGTCTTTTGCAGCTGACTCTTACAGTTGATGATTAATTCA
This sequence comes from Blastomyces gilchristii SLH14081, assembly GCF_000003855.2. Taxonomy (NCBI): domain Eukaryota; kingdom Fungi; phylum Ascomycota; class Eurotiomycetes; order Onygenales; family Ajellomycetaceae; genus Blastomyces; species Blastomyces gilchristii. The sequence continues at coordinate 2,089,135 of NW_003101677.1, read as the reverse complement.
TTTCTCTTTTCTTATACTTTTTCTTTGTCTGCTAGTCACTACTCTTACATGATCTCTATATAATACAGTGTTCAGTGACTAGGTTTGACAGCTTTCATCTTTTGTGATTCTGTCTTGTGCATTATACTGTCTCTCTTCACTCACTCAGATTACTACAGTAAATGACTCATCAAAACTAATCTCATCTGATCTCTGAGTATTCTCAGGGATTGAGATGACTTGATCTCACACATTTACAGATGTTTCAGATGATTCATTCTCTGTTATCTTCATAATTAAACTGATATAAACAGTTAAATTCAACTCTGAATTTCTTTTTCTTCTGTGATCTGACTCTAGACTGGCCGCTGAGATCATGAATTTCATGTTTGATCTCATTTGATCTGGTCCCATACATTTCTTGGCGTGAATCCCGCTGGGACTGGCTATCAAAAAAACATGTAAAGTGACTATATATCAGATCTTAAAATGAAACCATGACTTGAAAAAAATGAGAAAGTGGTCTCATTTGGTCCCATTTAGTCTCATTCTTGACATAAAGTGACTATTTTTAGACATTTTAAGGTTTTTTTTAGACTATTTTTAATTTTTTAAAAAGTAATGCTTTTTGGTAATGCTCAAATGAGATTTAAAGTCATTTAAAGCAATAAAAATAATTTAAATTGAGAAGTGAAAATCATGGTCTCATTTGGAAAATGTGACAAGAGTAGACAGTAAGTCCCACTGGGACAGTATGAAACTACTATCTAATGTTAAAACCGTGTAATGGGATCAGTCGAATTGGTAATGGGACTATCAAAAAATCTGGTCCTGGTCTCAGACACGGTCACACGGTCAGTCTATCTGACTCACATGCAAGTCTGCTGCTTTGAGACTGCTCTTTATCACATTGTGTTCACTGTCTGCAGTGTGTTATCATACAATTAGCTACAGTCTTATCACTTATTGAAGTGTGATATTTGTCTGATTTCTTCATTACTTTTCATTCTTTTCTTATAATTATGAGAAGATCAGAATAAGTGAGATCATCTGATTTGTAAGCATCTATGATTTCTCTTACTTCATGAGGCTTTTTAATTATAAGTCTCTTCTTTTTCAACACTGATGATAGTGCTGTAGATGACTATAATTCATTCAGATCTTATATCTTTGCTTTCATAAGATATGAATCATTTATTAAGTTGTATAAGACTCATCTCTCTGATTCTTTCAATGTGTATGTTCTCAGAGAATGTGATTTGAGTATTTTATATAACTCAAATCATCTAGATTAGAACTTCTCAGAACTCTTATTATATATGAGAACTTATATTCTTATCTTGAGACTCAATTTCTTAACTAGTGAGTCTTGTATTCTTTTCAATTGAATTGCTCAGTTCAGGAGTAACTTATTAGCTTTTGTGTGTGTGTGGCTGATCTCTTTCAATCTTGATTCTGTCTTCACAACTGCTGCATCTGTGACTGTTGCATCTGCAACTATTGTTCCTGCTGCATCTGCAATCACTGTTTCCTTCCTCACTTTTTCCAAAGCATTCTCTGAGATGCACGGATGCAATCCATACAACAGATAGAATGATGAATGCTTGAAGACTGCATGCTGCTGAATTTGCATGACTAATAGCATCTGACTGAGATATTCATCTCATAATCTCATAGGCTTGCTCACTAGATATTTCATCAGCATGTTGTCTAAGATTTCATTCAAGTGTTTCACTTTTCTGTTTGTCTGCAGATGATATGATATTATTCTACAATATCTTGTCTATAACTGATCTATAAAATGCCTCACTGCTCTTTCTACAAGATTCACACTGTTATCAGTTAGAATCTCATGTGACATTTCATAGTTAACATAGATCTTATCATGTAGAAACTTTATCATTATCTTCTCTATTATCTCTGAAACTGCTTTGATAACTGATCAGTCAGTAGTGTAATCAATAACAGTGATTATTCATTGATTTTCATTTGATATTCATAGTAATATGTCTATGAGATTCATCTCTCATTGTTTGAATAGTTGTATTATACACTTCATCTGATATTATACTTTCTCACATTCTAACTCTTTCTGAGATTCTTTCATGATCTGACAATTCAGGCACTTATAAGTGTATATCTGAATATTCTCAGTCATGCTTGATCAGTACACTCTTGATTTGAGTATGCTCATGAGTTCAGGGCTTTCTAAGTGACTGAATTCCTTGTGCATGTGAGTTATCAAGTTATGTCTAAATAAATATTCTAGATAGAGAGCTTCTATATATTCTAGATTATGATAAAGTATAACATCATTTTTTAATTTTCTCAGCTTGAAGTTCAGAAGTATCTCTTCTACTACTTTCATAAGATGCTTATTATCTGACATCTTATCATTCTTTAAGTGAGAGATCATTGTGTTCACTTATTCTCATTTCTTGCATCTTCTCAGTGTATTTAATACAAACTTTTCTTATATCTAGTTCATAGAACTCTTACTTATGAAATCAGATCTGTGACTGATTGCATTAAATATCACAGTATTCAATTCCTTTCAGTATTTGATATGAAGATTGTACACTTGAAACTCTGAGATTCAATGTACTAAGTGTTTGAAAGATTTTATCATTGATTGTAGATAGATAAGGCTTTCATGATTCATAATCACTATTATTATATACTCATTGTTAATATATCTATCTCATAACATCAGTGTATGCTAAATTGCTAGCAATTTCTTTTCATACACTGAATAATTGAGCTCAGCATCTGATAGTTTTCTATGATTATACATCACTGAGTGCAGCTTGCTGTTCTTACTCATCTGTAAAAGAGTGTCTTTGATAGCTCATTCAGATATATTCATCTCAATGTAGAAAGATTTATCATGATCTGATTAAATAAGCACTGAGAATATTATTACACATTGTCTCAGTGTGAGAAAAGTCTCTTCACACATAGTATTTCAGATGATTGAATGAAACTTCTTCTTTTGCAGATTTATATCTGTTTCTCTTAAAAGATCTGAGAGTGATGTAGATATTTATGTGAAATTCTTGATAAATCTGCAGTAATATAAGATCAATTCAAGAAACTGTTATATATAGTATACATTTTTTAGCTGCAGTCAATTTGCTATAACATTCAATTTCTTCAGAATAAGATGTATATAGTCATCACTCACTACATATTCTATAAACTGTAACTCTTCTATTTCAAACACACACTTTGTTAATCTAATGTAGAGCTTATACTCTGTCAGAGTTATAAACACTTCATTGAGATACTTCAGATATTCATTGTATGAGTTTGAGAAGACTAGAATGTTATCAAAATATATAAGATATGAGATTTCATTCTGTTTATAAAGAATTGTATTCATCATTGTTTAAAAGATGACAGATGCATTTATCAGATTAAATAGTAATATCAGGAATTTGAACTTCTCTTATTATATATTAAACATAGTTCATAATACTGATAGTTCATCTACACAGATCTGTCAGTATTCTGAGAGAAGATTGATCTTTGATAGATATCAGATATTTTCAACTATATTTAACTGTTATTGAATCTGTGATAGTGAATATTCATTCTTGATTATAAGCTTATTAAGTGCTTGATAATTAATACATATCTGTCACTTCTCACCTGCCTTTTTCATGAATAGAACTGAAAAGTCTCATATGCTTAATAAGAATTGTATGAGATTATGTTCTAGAAGATCTGTGATCTGACACTTCTATTCTTCAAGATATGTTTGTGACAGAGAATATGCATTCTGATTGACTGGTTTCATGTCTCTTATGTCAATCTCATGTACAAATTCTTGTTTCAGTGACAATTTCAGTGCAAGATCTATTCAGAAGATCTTCTCATGCTTCTTCAGAAGCTTCTTCATACACTTGTTCTTCTGTATATTCTTTATCTTGATTTTCTCTGCTTCTGAGTCCTGTATAACATACAGAATGCTTTCAGATGAGATCTTATAAATTATTCTCTTTGCTTATTAATGTGTAAGCAGATTTAACTCTTCTATATCAGAGATATGAAATGTTCTTCTTATATCAGTTGATAGAATTGTATGAACTGTTTTCTTTCTATCAGTTAACTGTATATAACATGTACATCATTGAATCTGTGAATTGAATCTTTGAAATTAATCAAGTCTGAGAATAAGATTGTATTTCATGTTCTGCAGCTCTCATACTCAAAAATGACAAGATCATTCTTTAAAGAGCAAGAGAACTCTTACTCTTACAGATGATATCAAATATTAATTATCAGATAATCTTATATATCAGAGATTCTTCACTTAGTGAATCTCTTTCAGTCTTCAGATTATATAATTGTCAATATATTATATAGAAGCTTCTGTATCTATTAACACTTTTGCAGCTATCTCTTGATTCTTATTCAAGTGTCTCTTATATATTAACATTTCAGGTCTCAAGGCATTGAGATGAGTGTCTGCTTCATTCTTACTCACATCTCAGTCAGAAGTCTGCTTTCTCTTGATATTCACAGAAGTCAGAGAGTCTTCTAATATAAACATCTCTTTTACTTTAAAGACTTTTTATAGAATATCAGTGAGTATCTCTGAGCTCACTGATTCTGCTAGTTTTTTAACTCTCTTGCTTCTCTTAACTGTGTATACTGTGTGTAATCTTTTATATCATGATTTTAATATCTACAGTTGAAGCAAGCTTAATACTTATAATATCAAGATTTTCATTCAGAGAATTTCTTTTTTAAGAAATTCAGTGCTTTAATAATAGTATTCAAATCTAGATTCATTGTGTCTGAGTGTGTGACTTGTGCTATAGAAGTCTGATTATCTGTTCTCTGTTAAGATATACTTGATTATAGTATTTTCTATTACAGTTAACTTGTTTATTTCTGTACAATGAGAATATTATATACTTTCTTCACTATATCTGACTGTGAGATTAAGCATTTTCATTCTACTCTCAACTCAGATGTAAGATCATGAATGAAGATCTGTAAATAGAAAGATGTTAAAAGCTCTTCATTCAATATAAGATAGTGTAAACTAAAGTGTGTGAAGTATAATATAAGATTACTCACTTATCTACACTCAGTGAAGTGTTTATAATACTTATCTCATACATTCACTTTCTCAAAGTTGTGTAAGATTCATTTGAAAAACTCATTTCATGTTTATGAGAATGAATATTACTCTGAGTCTGTGAGATTTATCTTTTCATTAGTTATTTATAATGACTTTACTTTTCTGTGTAGAAACACAGCAGATCTTAAGACTTGTTAAAATTTCATTAACTGTCTATCTGTAAGTTTGTATTTAATCTGATAATATAATCACATCTGACTTAGTCAGCTGATTATAGCATCATTTTTTCAGTTGTTATTAAAGCTTAATAACTCTGACAGATCTTCTGACTTGATATATCTCATGCTTAGATTCTCATTCTGTGCAGCAGTCTCTGATAATATGTACACTTCTGAAGAGATTATAAACAATTATAATGAGATCTTCAGATTCAGTATAGTTATCTATCTATATAAACATTCAATCTCTCACTGCAGATCTAAGACCTGGTTTTCTCTATTCTTATTGATGATGATAATTGTGTCAGTGAAGCTCTTCATAGTGAATGCTTAATTCACAGTGAATATCAATTGTTATTTGACTTCTGTCTCAGCCTGTCACTGTGTATACAAGATCTCAATTTTGTTTAGAATTCTTGTATATGTACAGAGCTTTGATTCTGATTCAGTGATCTCAGCTGCTTTTCTTACTGCTTTAAGTAAACTCTCTAAGAGATTCTGCATATCTTTCAGTTCAGATAGCAGAGAAGAGTGTTATTTATATTGACTAGAGAAGGTATTTATTTCAGTAATTTCTCATTGATTATACAATGTCTATTGTTATATTATTATATGATTTCTGTTATCATTACATGACTCTGATAATGGTCATTTCCTTCTTTTTATTCTTCTTTTGAGTAGGGAGTGAACTTCTTTGAATCTGTTCACTGCTCTCATCTCCTTTCTCACATCTCATCTGTTCGCATATGTGGCATTCACCTGAGTGTGAAGTTTTTCCTCAACAAGTGAAGCAGTATCAATCAAATGCTCTTTCACTCACTGCTCTTTATACACTATCTTTTAAGACATTCTAGGACCACACTGGCATGATAACTATGAATCACTTTGTAGATGAAATTATCATGCTCTGGAGAAGCCTGTGCTTCTCACTGATTTTTAGACATGCTATCAGATGTGATTCAAAGGTTGCTTGAGCCAGTGTACAATTACAGGCGTACGCCGGCTTCTTATATACTGTACACTAAATTAATTGGTGGCTGCTATGGCCTCTTTACATTCGTAAGCAAGTTCGGAAGCGGCCGCGTTATTATCCGGCGGTCGTACATTCTTCCGAATCACACAGATATAGTCTGTTAAAACAGTTATATACTATCTTTTAATAATTTGTTTTGTTAGTCTCTCTTTACTTTATCTTTTCCTTTCAATTTCTTTCTATCTATCTATTTAATGTGTCTATCTTTAAGACTGTGTTCTCTTTTCCTTTGTCATGATATTGTCAAATGATTTCAAAGTATCAGAAGATGTTAAAACACTGCAATTTGTAAACAGTTTTTGTATTCTGAGCTGGAATTTTCTGATTTTGCATATCTGAAATTCATGAATGTATAATAGTTAACTTTATAGATATAGGAAAAACCCTGGGAACTAAAAGTTCTCAGGTAGATTTCATAGTCTCTGACTGCATATATCTATAATTGAAGAATAATAATAATAATAACTCTCTCTAGTAAGTGCATCACAGTGTATAGAAAATTACATTATATAGAAAATATTATGAATATCTTCATTCTTCATCTTTAAATAATTATTATTAATTATAATCATGTCTAAATCTTCTAATTACACTGAGAAGCAGTTGCAAAAAGCGGTTAATATATATAATAGTAATTCAAAATTAAAAATCATATCTCTGTTATAAGAATTCAAAGTTTTATATATTATCTTATATAAAAGAATCAATGACAAGAAATCAAGAACTATGAGAGTTTCACTGAATAGAGAATTGAATAATAGTTAGAAAGAGATAATTAAGATATGAATTTATCAGTTAAATATTAATTTTTACCTGTTTATTAACAAGTAAATCAAAGCTGCTGTGAACTGTATATTAAGATACTATTATACAGATTCAGAGACTGCATCTCTCACAGTAAGTAAGATATAAGTATATTAATTCATTAAATATCTATCAGATTATAAACAGATTAAGTAAAAGTCTATAAATTTCAAATAGATATCTTATAAGAATATAAGCTTTATTATCAACTAGTTTAATTGATATGAAGCTGTCTTTAATTAATATTATTTTGTTTACTGTGATATCTACAGCTTTGATGAGATTGAGTTTCAAGAAGAAGAAGAATATGAATAGTGAGTTATAACTGTCTTTAGAGATAGAAATTCTGTCATACAGTTATCATACTTTCATTAAAGAGATTATAATATGTTCAGAATACTGTAAGTCATTCATCTTCTTCAGTGATATGAATCTTATGAAATGCAGTGATAATATCTAACTTTATAAATCATTGAGCGTATTTGATATGTGCTAGAGTTTCATTGATGAGAGATAAGAAATAGTAATCTTTCTTTATCAATCTGTTCAGACCTTGATAGTTCACACAGAATCAGAGTTCTTGACCTGATTTCTTTGCAAAGAGAATAGAAGCTGTGACAGAGAAGTTACTAATATATATGAATTCATTATGTAACAGATCATTGAGTATCTTTCAGAGAAGCAGAAGTTCATCTTAAAACATGTTATAAAGAGAGTCTTATAATGATTTGAAGTCTGTGTCATTCTTTTTTTTTAACTTGATACTGTGATTCACTTCTGAACCTTGTAAGAGAGATAGATTTGTAAAATTATTATCTTATTGAAAGATATCTAGATATTCATGATATTGTTAAGAGAGTTTTGTATGAGAATCTGTTATTGTAACATGAAATAACTTCTCTAGAGCTTTTTTAATATTGATCAGACTGATAAAGTAGATTATCACATAATTCTACTGTCAGTGATCTTATCAGTGATTCTGTCAGTGACTTCTTTTTCAGAGTATTTTATAAGTGTTAACAGAGATCTGTATCAGATTCATAGTCTTATGAATATTATCTTCATGAATTCTATTATTATTAGAAAATATTAAGCTTCTATTTTAAGTGTTTAAAAAAATACCTTATTCAGATAGTCAGATAAGTTCTAACATAAGATTATAATTAAAATTATCAACTTTATATACATAGACTTCTTCATATTAATGTTCTCTGACATCTATATTTAACTTTATTATGTAACAGATTCAAACATCTTTTAAGCTATTGAATTCTGTGAGAAGTTGAGATTTTAATAAGAGAATACACTGAAGGTTATAATATCTTATAACTGAAGATTTAATCATTATATAATAACATAGACTGCTGTCTGTCATGACTTTCATATTATACATGTTATTGATCACAGTAGATACAAGAATTGTATTCATTATTAGTTTCTCTTTAAATTATTATCATCTGACCTCTTCAAGCTTCTGTTTATGAATTTAAATAGAAGCTAATCTTTTCTCTGTTTTATGTTTTATTGAGACATTCTTAATGTTATCTTCTGAATCTTTCTTCAATACAATGTGATTAACTTTAACACATGCTGATTCATTCTTTGAGTAAGAAGACACTGATCTTTCTCTCAAATCAGAAGGTATATAGATTAATTAGCAGTTGAAAGTAATGTATTCTGATCAGTTACAATTGATACACACTTCATATTGACATTAATCAGTGACTTCTTTGAGAGTGATCTCAGAAACTCAGAAGCCTGTTCAGACTGTGAAGACTCTTGCTTATATATAGATATTCAAGTCTACTCAGTTCATGACATCTGCATCATTGTTGTTTTTTCTCAATGCACATGTATAAGTGACTGAGATGTAATGTCTTGTGCCACTGTTCTGTATACTCTTGAGCTTGATAAGATGATCATTCAATGTCTGAAGTTGTATGCAGAAACCTTTATAAGTCTGATCTTTATCTATACTTATAAGAGTCTGTAAGAGTTCAAAAGTTAATATCTTCTTAAGCATACTACTCTTTATTTGATTCTCTCCAGATTGATCACCTGCTTCTAAAATCTTGATGTTGAAGTCAGGAATAAATGTTGAGAGAGACGTGTTTCTCTGTTAGATACTCTGTAATTAATATAATACTTTCTGTTACATGATAGTATCTCAGTACAGAATATCAAGATCTTTAATAATGTTATCAGATGTTCATAATACTGATTCACATGCTTTCATTCATGAATGAAACTTCTGTTTCACACAATTCTTCAATTATTTATTGATATATCAACTTTGATTAATTAGTGAATCAATGATATCTTCATCTATACTTAGTTTCACAAGCATTTCCAGTCTCCATGATAAGTAGAGAGTGAGATTGAAAGTATTGAAATATGTAAGAGCATCTAAGTGTTTCTTCAGTACTTGTATTATGTTCATATTCAATTCTGTTAATGTTGAAATGGCAGAGATTTCTTATTGAGTTAATTGTTGAATTTCCTTGTATTGACATTATTGATTTGCATGTATATCAGCTATTTATTGTTATTGTAATTTCAACATTGCTTGAAGTCACTGTGATATTTCATTTATACTCATGTTTGAGAGTTCTCTTATGTTATCATTAGACATGATTATATTATTTATTGAATATGTAATATCTGTGAAATCTGAAGAAGTGTAATTGTATAAATATCTCATATATCTAAAGTGTCAGAACTCTCAGATCTTTCACTGATATTCTCTTTATAAGATTTTGTTACAGAGTCAGAGTGACTGATGAGTAAGCTTCTATCTGAGAACTCAGTGTCTACTTAACTAATTATTTGTTTCTCTATTTCTTATATATTGTTACATGTTCAGATATCTTAATAAGTAATCATTTCTAATAAGAAGATAATGAATATTTTTCAAGTGTAAGAGACCTATGCTGAATAGATCAGTATAATATATAGATCTTATATAACAAAGTGAAAAATGTTAGAAAAGAATAAGAAAGAGAAAGTACACAAATCAGTGATTAAAGTGAATATTTATATGTGTACACAGTGAAGCTTCAGAGTGAAAGAATAAGAATTCTGTAGGTTTTTAGATGAGAATCAGCGACTGAGAATCGGAGCTTGCAGCAGAAATCTATGAAGTATAACAGAATAGTCTATATGATTGATCGGGCGCAGCCTGTCACAGATATATACTGATTATTTATTAGATAATATTAAGGTTAGACTGACTGTGTGACCGGGTCTGCGATCAGAATCAGATTTTTTGATAGTCTCATTATCAATTCAACTGATTCCTTTACACAGTTTTAACATTAGATAGTAGTTTCATACTGTCTTAGTGAGACTTACTGTCTACTCTTATTATATTTTTCAAATGAGATCATGATTTTCACTTCTCAATTTAAATTATTTTTATTGTTTTAAATGACTTTAAATCTCATTTGAGCATTACTAAAAAGTGTTACTTTTTAAAAAATTAAAAATAGTCTAAAAAAAACCTTAAAATGTTTAAAAATAGTAACTTTATACTAAGAATGAGACTAAATGAGACCACATAAGACCACTTTCTCATTTTTTTCAAGTCATGATTTCATTTTAAGATCTCATATATAGTCACTTTGCATGTTTTTTTAATGACTAGTCCCAGCGGAATTCACACTAAGAAATGTATGAGATCAGATCAAATGAGATCAAACATGAAATTCTTGATTCTGACAGTCAGTTTAATTAAGATAATAACTCATTGCAGCTATATTATTCTCACTATGAGAGATATATAATTAATAATGAACATTGCAATGACTCTGAGAAGTAAGTATTTTAAGAGTGCTATAACTCTGTGATCTTGATTTTTTTTAATTTTTTTTAATTTTTTTCTTTTTCTTTTCTTTTTTTTTCTTTCTCTTTTTTTTTATTTTTTTTTTGTGATTTTTTTATAATTACAATTATATGAATTATAATCTGTATTCAGAAAAGTAATGATATTTAATAATACTCTGTATTGAATTTTCAACAAATAAGCACTATGTTATAATATTATATAAATCAGAAATAATTTCATAATTTCATTTAATATCACTCTCAATAATAAGATTAGAATGAAAATGTGACTAAGAATTTAAATATATTCTTTATCTAGAACTAGATTTTTATTTGAAAAGTGAATCTGAAACCGTTAATATTTAAAATAATATGATTTGAAATCAATGTAATAAACACAAATCATGATTAGAAGTAATACTTTTAGACAATGTAATAACTGCAAAGTTTGATTCTAGTCTCAGACACAGTTACATAGTCAGTCTATTAATAAGTAAGCTCAGCACAGAACTACAATAATATTAAATAAACTTTTAATTTGAATTATTCTGAAAAATTACATTATTACTAAGATCAACGTGTTAGTTATATCTGTATATCTAGATTACTTTTATTATAGAAAAATCAAGTTTTTCTGTGTAAAATATACAGTAACATGCTCTCACGTGATGTCATGTGTATCTCATCAATATCTTGCCTTTATACTGTATAACTGTAGAAGAATATAGAGGTAGTGATAATAATAATAGAGAGAGTAGAAGTACTAGCAGTGATAATAATAGAGAGAGAGTTTAAGAGTGAAATAAGAAGTAAAAGAGAGAGGGTAAAAGAGAGTGAAAGAAGCTACTGCATAAGTAGTAAAGTAAGTGTAAGTGAGTAGGTCAGACTTGTATACTTATGAAAAAAAGTTACTTACTTTATTCCAGTTTTAATTTCCATAATTTTAACAGTAAAAGTGTTGAAAAGAGTCACATCTTTACTTTCTCTAACTTCAAGAATACACTCTTGACAATTGTTTTTTAAAACATAATTCTGATAATACTTCTGAAAGAAGCTGTATAATTCTGAACCGTGAAGTGCGATACTCTTAAAGTTGATATTATACAGATCTTAAGCTATGAAATAATTAGTAATCTTATACTTCTCAAAAGATGAATTCTTAGGAAATTTCTTAACAGAGTAAAATGATAAAGATGCTGTAGAAACTGACTGATAATAAAGAGTCTCTGTTTGAATATAATCAAGATATATTTAGAAAACATTCAATTAGTATATATATATATTGTGGCGGGCTGCGCCCGATCAATCATATAGACTATTTCATTACACTTCATAGATTCCCGCATTTCCGCTGAAAGCTCCGATTCTCGGTCGTCAATTCTCAGCTGAAACACTCACAGAATTTCTATTCTTTCACTTGAAAGCTTCACTGTGTACATCACTGCATATGTGTATAAATATTCACTCTGATCACTGATTTCTGCACTTTCTCTTTTCTTTCCTTCTCTAACATTTTTCACTTTGTTATATAAGACCTATATATATTATACTGATCTATTCAGTATAGACCTCTTACACTTGAAAAATATTCATCATCTTCTCATTAGAAATGATTATTCACATTTATCATCTTTTTATTAGAAATGATTACTTATTGAGAAGATACCTGAACATATAATGATATGTAAGAAATAAGAGAAATGAACAATCAGTTAAGCAGATACTAAGTCTTAATCAGTTAAGCAGACACTGAGTTTTTAGATAGAAGCTTACTTTTCAGTTACTCTGACTCTGTAATAAGAGAATGTCAGTGAAAGATCTGAGAGTTCTGATATCTTAGATGTATAAGATATTCATATATTTACACTTCTTCTGATTTCATAGATACTACATATCTGATAAACAATATAGCTATGTCTACTGACAATATGAGAGAACTCTTAAATGTAAGTATAGATAGAGTGTCACAGTAACTCTGAGTAATGTTAAAATTACAACAGTAATAGATAGCTGATATGCATGCAACTTAACAACATTAATACGAGAAAATTCAATGATTATCTTAATAAGAAATCTCTGTACAGACAATTTTAATATTAACTAAATTAGATATAAATCTGATATAAGTATTAAAGAAATATCTAGATACTTCTACATATTTTAATACTTCTGATCTCACTCTCTATTCATTATGAAGATTGAAAATGCTTGTGAAACTAAGTATAGATGAAGATGCTATCAGTCTGTTAACTAATCAAGATTAATATATCAATGATCACTTGAAAGATTGTGTGAAACAGAAGTTTCGTTCATGAATAAAAGCATGTGAATCAATGTTATGTATGTCTGATAATATTATCAGATATCTTGATATTCTGTTCAGAGATACTGGTACATAGCAGATAGCATTAGATTGATTACAGAGTGCTTAACAGAGAAATACTTCTCTTACTACATTTATCCCTGACTTCAATACCAAGATTCTAGAAGCAGATAATCAATCTTGAAAGAATCAAATAAAGATTAGCATGCTTCAGAAGACACTAACTTTCAAACTTCTATAGACTCTTATATGTGTAGATGAAGATCAGACTTATAAAGACTTCTACATACAACTCTGAACATTGAATAATATCTTATCAAGCTTAAGAGTATACAGAACAGTGATAGAAGACATTATATTTCAGTCACTTATACATCTGCATCAAAGAATAACAATAATACAGATCTCATGAATTAAGTAGACTTAAATATCTATATATAAACAGAGTCTCTATTATCTGAACAAGTTTCTGAGTCTCTGAGATCACTTCTGAAGAAGTCGCTGATTGACATTAATAAGAGATGTGTATCAACTGTAACTGATCAGAATACATTACCTTTAACTATTAATCAGTCTACATACCTTCTCACTTAAAGAATGAATCAGTGTCTGTTCATATCAATCATGTTATTATTGTTATTATTATTCTTCAATTATAGATGTATGCAGTCAGAGACTATGATATCTACCTGAGAACTTTTAGTTCTCAGGGTTTTTCCTATATCTATAAAGTTAACTATTATACATTCATCAATTTCAGATATGCAAAATCAGAAAATTCCAGCTCAGAATACAAAAACTGTTTACAAATTGCAGTATTTTAACATCTTCTGATACTTTGAAACCTTTTGACAATATCATGACAAAAGAAAAGAGAACACAGTCTTAAAGATAGACACATTAAATAGATAGATAGAAAAGAATAGAAAGGAAAAAGTAAAGTAAAATAAAGAGAGACTGTAATAAAACAAATTATTAAAAGATAGTATATAGCTGTTTTAACAGACTATATCTGATCAATTTCCTCCTCTTCATATTCAGATATTTCTGAATTCAGTCATTTTCTTGTAGCTGCTTGAGTTTCTGATAGAAAGTTTATTAAGTATTTAATTCCTGTCTCAGTTGAGAATAAGAATCTCATACTTAATTGATTTAGATCATACTTCTCTTTCAATCTGACTCTGAGACTATTGTATAATGCACAGTGTATTACAATATACTCAGAATTCTCATTTGTATTGCAGAATGAGCATTCTATCAAATCAAATCTATCATCAAATCTTTGCATATAAGATTTGAAATAGTCATGTCCTAGTTTCAGCTGTACTATAGATGAGAATATTTTCTTTTTATATTTAATTAAACAAGATTTTCACTTAGATTTTATTTCAAATCTTGAATAATGTATACTCTTCTTTTATTTCTATCAGCTTTCATTTCACTTGTCTAAACAAGATTCTTTTATTTTTCTCTTTATAAAAGATCAGGACATAATTTCTTGAATAGATCTGCTTAATTCTGAACTTTTTTTTACAGCTGAATCAGCCAATTCATTGCCATGAATATTCATATGAGCAGGAACTCAGTGCAGATGAATTATCATCTTTGATATTCTTCTCTTTTGAATTTTTAAAATGAAGTTTAAGATCAGTTCAAGATTCATTTGATCATTATAAATCTGACTATTTCTAAATCTTTTTAAAGCAGCTTGACTATCAGAGAATATTTATATCTCTTTCAAACTATTTTCTCTTTTATCAGATTTTATTTCAATAAGTTTGAAAGCTTTCACTATTGAAAATAGTTCAGTATCAAAGACTTCAGATTCACAGCCTAAATTTCAGAAATCTGAGATAAAATTAATGTTATCTTCAGTATAAGCAATGTCTGTATCTAGTCTATTCAAATTCTTGTTGTTTAAGTCATATGAATAAATCAGAGTAGAGTCTTTTATATTAATTGTAGAAATTCTCTTTAAATGCTGTTCATATTCTTTCTCTTTAGATAGTTCACTTATTTACAAGTCTATAAGAGATTCAAGCTTTTCTCTTCAGAGAGATAACTTCTCATGATCAACTTTTTCAACATTTAAGAAAGAAAATTGATTTTTAATTACTAAGTATAGTCTGTACAGTTGAGAAGGCATTTTCTTTGAAGAATTATTTTCATTTCAATCAAGAAATCTATTCTAATTCAGTTCATTTCCAGAGTTAATTGATGAAAATGAAGAAGAGATCATTTCTCTGATTATATGATTTAAGCTCATCTTTATAACTCTCAGAGCATAGTTCATACAGGTCTTTTCAAATCTAATAGCAGAAGAAGAAATTGAAGCTTCAATTTTCATTGCTTTAATAGAAGATGATTGAAATGCTCTCAGAATTCTTCTCAAAGCTCTGTTTTGCAGACTTTGAAAGAGTTCAGTGAAATTTTCTTGATTATTTTATCAAACTTGAACTTCATAATCAGCTACTGAGGTAATACAGGCTATATATAACTGTGTCATAGCCTGGAAGAATAGATCTCTCTCTGTATTTAATAGTCTGATAATGTTGTTTAATAGTCTTTCTGCCTTGACAGTTCTTTGTTGAATATAATATTTAAAATTCAACTTGAAGTTTAACCATACTTCTAATCATTTGACATTTAAACTGGGTTTAATCTCTCTATTTAAAAGAGTTAGAGATAGTTCTTTCTCAATGAATCTAGAAAAGAAATGAATTAACTCAGTTTTATTCATATTAAATTAAAATTGATTGATATCTGCTCTAACAAAGATTTTCTTCACAGCTTTTGCAATCACTTTCAAACTCTCTTTGATAGTTTTTGAGCTGTAGACTAGATCAATATCATCTACATAACTTGGAGATTGCACTATTTTCATATTTCTATCTTTGAATGAATATGCAGTGTATATTGCAAATAAAATGAGTGAGATTGAAGATTCTTGCAGTACTTCTATTTTCATCTCAGTCTTGTCTTATTTCATTTCATCAAAGAAAAGTTGTATGATTCTTTTACATATAAAACAGTTAACTCATTTTTTTAGAGAAAGTGACAGTTTTAACATCTTCAAAGTCTGAATTAACTTTGACTTTGAAACATAATCAAATGCTTCTTTTATATCAATAAAAACTGCAGTTGAGACCAGACCTTCATGCTTTGCTATTTGAATATCATGAATAACTGAGAGAACAGTGTTAATTGCAGAACATTGTTTTATATCTCTCATTTATTCACTGAATAAAAGAGAGTTATTAATAGAGCTTATAAAAGATAGTTGAGTAGCTATTATCTTTTTCAAAACCTTTTCTAGACAGTTTGATAGAGATATTACTCTATATGACTTAGAAATTGATATCTTTCTATTTGGTTTTGCAAGAATCACTTCAGTGGCTTCTCTCCAGCATTCAGAATGATATTTATTTTTCCAGAGATTGAAAAAGAGCTCAAAATATTCATTCTTTAAGTAGGAATATGTATTTTGAATTAATCAAGTGATTAATTGAATCAGGCCCTGCATCTTATGAAGTTCATATATAACAACTCAAAGTATGTCAGCATAGATAAAACTCTCTTTGAGATAATCACTGAGACTCACTCACAGATGATCTTGATGAACCCGTGAGAGTACACTATAGAGTGTAGTAATACCTGTGAACAGGCTGAGAGAATTCAGAATATCTGAGAGAAAGTCTGTAAATTCTTGAGAAAGACTCAAGAGTATTAGAAGAGATACTATGACTTTAAGCATATTATAAAGAGTTTCAAGAAAGATAATAGAGTCTGACTAAGTCTAGAAAACATCATTACACAGAGATCTAGTAAGAAGCTGAATCTCTTATGAACAGAGTCTTATGAGATTATGAAGAAAGTTAGCTCACAGTTCTACAGATTGAAACTGTTATCTGAGTTGCAGATATACAATGTTTTTCATATTTCTTTACTTTATTAATACAAGAAATTCTCAGAAGAGAATTCTATGACTCATTACTCTATTTATGAAGTACTAGAGAGTGAAAGAGAATACTAGATCAAAGAAATTATTAACTCAGAGAAGTGAGATCATGAGCTTTAATTCAAGGTTCAGTGATAAGAGTATTCTGATAAGAGAGATAAGTTCACTTGAGAATTATCTGAACAGATAAGACATCTGCAGAAGCTGAGATATGACTTTTATACTGTGAATTCTGATAAGCTAGAATGATATAATCTTCACTAAGAATCTGATTGTGATAAAGATATTAACACTGTTATTTATAAACTCTAGTCAATAAGATAATGAGTTTCTACTGAGATGAACAGTTCACAGTGTATACAAAGAAAAGAAGAAATCATATTCTCATTAAAGTTAAACAATAAGAAAATAAAAACAGAGCTGCAAACATAATTTAGAGACTAATAAGAAAAAACAAAGAAAACTCATACTTATATTCTTAATATCTGTAACATCTAATCTCTCTGCAACTATCAATTTCTCTCTTTAAAGAAGCAGAGAGTATTATATCTACAGTACAGATAATTATTGCATTTGATATAAAGACTGTCAGAAATGCATAGACTTCAGAGAAGCTGAACATCAGAGTATATACAGTTGTGACAGAGTCTTGAGAACTGGTCATCTGTGCATGTGATCAGATATCTCTTATAAAGCTGTGTTTACTCTCTCAGTTATGCTGAAGTATTCAGCTCAGAAATAATTGAGATGTGAAGAGAAGACTCATCTGTTCAGACTAACTTCTAGTATAAATTTATAATATTCATATTATCTTGATTATCTGAATTTTATAAGTACTCAGAGACTTATCTCTTATTAACAATGAAATTGAGGAAATGCACTGCAGTGTGAGAACTGTTAATAGAGAAGCTAGATATAATTGCATATGCCTGGTCAGAGATTATACAGGCAGAAAGAGAGTGATCATAGGCCTGTAACACTGCAGAGGGTACTGGCAGCACTGAGAGCTTCACAGAAACTGTCAGCTAGAGTCTGTAAGAAATCACTTACAGAGAGACTTACAGCAAAGAGCAGAACTGCACTGCTTGAAGTCAGAAGCTGGTCTGAGAAAGATACAGAGTTAATCACTGATCTAAAAATTGAGTGTGATAATGAGGCTGAAAGAGATGAAGACACTGTTGTAAGCAGTAATATTTCTGCTTCATCAGTCAGTAAAAAGTGATTAGAGAAGTTGCAGAGATATCTGTAAGAAGCTCAGCAGTAGTCAGATATTAGTTATAAAGATATTAAAATTGAAAAGAATTTTATTCTTGAAAAGTTCTTGAATTAATATACAGATATTGTCAGGAACACTCTCTCTCTATCATCTGAATAAAAACACTTCACAGATAAATGAGAATACTCACAGTTTATGAGAATGAGAGCTGTTACAGAAAAAGAGAAAAGAAGATAAGATTTCACAGACAGATCTGAGATATTTATACTACTCTAGAGAGGTTTATTTACACTATAAGTAATCTCATAAAACAGCTAGATCACTCTAGTAAATAAAGAGTAATTATGAATTACAGGTCTGAATCTTTCTATATAACTATAAAGAGTGATTGCAGACTGTAAACATTATGATTCTATAATTCTACAGAGTTAATAAAAGAATGAAAAATTCCTCATAATTCTACAGTGTTAAAAAATGATGATTCATAAGAATAAGTGAAAGATTAACTTATGAATACTTCTCTTTAATAAGAGTGATCTCACAGATAGTAATTCATCTATGAGATGAATCTGTGTAATGATTATACAAGAATCTTATGAAAATGATTAAGAGTCAATCAGAATTCTTCTATATGAAAGCTATCAGATGAATCTGTATAATAGTCAGAGAAGAATCTCCAGATTATAAAGAATCTCACAGAATAAGAAACTGAGTGACAGACTCTTTTCTCTTCATAGTAATAAGGGATTTTTCCTCACTGAGATTTTTATAGATGTGAAGAATTTTTAGTATATATCACTGCAGTGCTGAGCTGATTCTATAAAGTCAGTCAGTGAAAGGCTTCATGAATGAGGCCTTAGAGAGAAAGAAGTATGTAAGAAATTCTACTTCTTGCAGATTCTTTATCTCTATTTCTATGTCTCATATATTTAATAGAGTTAGCAGCTCTTGACTACACACAACTATATAGACTGAAGTTCGCGAATACTATTCATAACTCAGCTTGAATACTATTATACATTTAACTTCTATATTTTATCTTTCTATCATGAATACTTCTAGTAGTTGACAGTACATATCACGCCAAGCTGCAAACACCCGAATAATCGCCTGCGAGCACTTATTCTTACATGACTTGACTATTCTCTTCAGTTCTAGATTTTCTTTAAGCTTCATCTTTTCTTCAGTTCTTTTGAGTTCTTGAAGCAAACATACATTCTTTTGAGCTAGATGCATGTTTTTCTTTGCAATTAGAGCATTTAAGCAGAGTGTGTTAACATATTTCATCTCTTTTTAAGCATGTTTCACATTTATACTCACTAGTTTTATGATTTCTAGTATAGAATGCACATTTTGAGTCTCTAAAACAAGAGATTGTAAAGTGTTTATATTATTGACAGTTTGAATGCTGTGTTTGAGCTTTGAGATTCATTCTAAAGTCTTTGTATTCATGAACTCTCATTTTCAAATCTGCTACTTTTACTTCAGAGATCTTTGACTGTTTAAGTATTTTTATATGTACTAGAACAGAGACATTTCTTCTGCTTTATCTGAACTTAATTAAATTTAGTTATACAGGCTCTTTTCTCAGTTGAATAGAGTTGTATTCTTCTAATTCATTTTTGAGAAGTAGCATTTCTTCTTCACAGTCAAAAATTTCAACTGAAATATTATAAAGAATGAATTTGTCTCACTTTTCATCTCTCTCAGATACAATTATTATGTTTAACAAAGATTCTACTGCTGATTTTCAGAGATTCTCATTCTGAATGAGAAATTTCATACTGAATTCAGACATTGTAGTCAGAATAATGAAGTTTTCAAAGAAGAATAACTTAATTGAAGCTATAACTGATTTTTGAACTTTAATATCAGTTATTAACTGAGAAAAGAACTGCTGATTAATTTTATCTCTGATTCTGAAAATAAGATTTGAGTTTAGCTTATTTCTCTGTAAGATATTCTGATTTAAGACTTTGAGAATAAGTCTTCTATTTCTGAAGATTTGAAAGTTTTTTTCTTTTTATATTTTTATCTTTACTTTTCTATAAACAGAAGTATGAGCAGTATTCTTCTCAGTTTTCTCAGAATTTTGAGCAGGTTTTGAGATAGCAGATTTAGAGATAGAAGATTCAGCTGCTTGAGTATATATTTTCTTCTGATTTAAAGAAGAAGAAGAAGAAGTAGAAAGAGAAGAAGAGTAAGATAAAGATTCAGTAATTATACTAGAAATTTTCAATATTTTTTGAACTGTGTTTGAAATTTCAAGTTTGAACTTGATTATCTTCTATAGTTATCTAGTCTAGATATGAAGAATTAACAGAACTTGTTTATTCATCTTACTTAAATACTGCTTTTCAAAAATCTTACTTACTTATTCAAGTTTCTGTATTTCAAGAACTTATTATTTCTCTATTTCTTCTTTCTTTCTTCTCTTCAGAATTTCAATCTTAGAAATAGTATTTAAGAAATCATCTTTCTTCACATCAACTGAGTGTATTTTTGAACTTATTATTGTCACTCAATAAAAAGTTAATCAGACTGTTTCAATTGAGATATTTATTGAACTCTTTTGAAAAGTTAGTTAGACTGTTTCAATGAAGAGATTTCTAAGTCTGTTTTCAATTGAAAAGTTGATCAGACTGTTTTAAAAGAAGAATAAAAGACTTTTATATATAAAGCACCTGATTTTTTTCACACTAGTTCTGTAGTTCAGTAACTAGATTAGATTTGTAAAGAGAATCTAATAAACTAAAATTGATTTTTGAGATAAATTAATAAAATCTTTACAATCTCTTTCTTGACATATAGTGAGAAAAAGTATAATATCAATTGATAATAAATCAGATAATATGACAGTGTTTGAGAGAAAAGCAGATAAAAAATAAATTAATTTTTTACAGAGAAATTGATTAAAACTATTCAATTTTATTCTAAATCATTCAATTCTTCTCACACAATAAGTATGTAACTCAAATCAGTTAATAAAGAGTATAAAAAAGAATTAAGTATTAATGAAAGCTCTTCAGTCACTGAAAGAGTAATTCTTACTTAAAAGAATATAAAATTATGATAGAAAACAGCTCTGTTTTTAATTCTTTATAAGAATACTGTATAAAACTCAGAGAAAAACATCTTACTTTTTCAAGAGAAGTAAAAAACTATTTCTAAGATCTTTTCTTTTGCATTAACTGCTACAGAAGAATGAAATAGAAACTGCTAAGATATATACTACTATATACTCTCTATTAAGACTTTTCCTCTTCAGAGTCTTGATATTATAGAGAATATAAGTCTGTTTCTATATAATAATATAAATATTATCAGCAGAATGTAGAG
Source organism: Blastomyces gilchristii SLH14081 (assembly GCF_000003855.2). Taxonomy (NCBI): domain Eukaryota; kingdom Fungi; phylum Ascomycota; class Eurotiomycetes; order Onygenales; family Ajellomycetaceae; genus Blastomyces; species Blastomyces gilchristii. Next base: position 2,067,351 of record NW_003101677.1, on the reverse strand, counting down.
AAACTAGTTATTTATATCTTAAAATAGAAGACTTTGTCAATAATTATATTAATATAGAGTTAATTCTCAAATTCAATAGAAATCTAGTGTTGCTGTTCTCAATCTCTTACAGAATCTATTGAATATTAAGATATTAAAACCAGATTTAATATATCTCACTATGCAGAGATCAAAGGCTTAGTCAGACCTTGAAATATACTGATTTTATAGTTATTATATCTGCTGATTATGTATTGAATACAGTTGTTGAGGTATCTTTTTGTACTTTTCTGCCGGGGATGGGCCAGATTGGAAGAGGTGGTACAAGAGTGAAACTTGATATAAAGACAGAGAGAGTTTTTTACAGAGAATGCACTTCAGATGTGTCTGTTAATTATATGCTTGATACTATTGCTGAGATATCTTTTTGTATTTTTCTGCCACACATGAGCCAGATTGAGAAGGGCGGTACATGAGTGGGACTTGGTGTTGATGTTTTGAAACATCAAAGATAGACAGGGTTTTCATAAAAGTTGCTTCTCAGATATCTTCACAATTACAGATCAGAGATCTTCCAAAATCAAGAAGATTGATGCATATGACTAGGTCTCTTCACCTTACAATTTGTATGGCAATTTGGCCTGGGGTTGTGGTGTGATAGGGGTGAATGGGGGATAATCCCACACAGGAGTTTCAAACAATGTCTGGTTCATGTTTGGCTGGATAACTCCACCACCACACGGGGTATGCGGTCGGCGATGGGGTAAAAATGCTCGTATGATCGAGGGCTTTTGAATGGATCTATCGGCGGGCTCTTATTCGAAAAATTGACCGAGTTCGTGGTGGAGCGCTGTTCATTTCTGATCTCAGTTCATTCAGTAAGTGTCTGTTATATTGAAAGATATATCTTACTCTCATTATGACAGAGCATCTGTCATCAAGTTCTGACAGCTGAGATAATAGTGTATTCTGAAATGAAAACAGCTTAATAGCTCAGATCATTGCATCTGTTATTCAGTAAGCTTATATATAGTAGTAAAGTATTTGAGATTCTTATAATCTGTAATTATCTCAAAATTAAAGATGCTTCAGAGTTCAGAGTCTCATAATTCTAGACAGTGTATAATTGTGACAAGTTTCTTATTATAGATCTTATAATTGCCTTCACCAGACCTCAGTTTCTTAGATATAAAGATGTATGATTGTAAGATATTTTTATTATTATATTGTAATATAGCTTCTTCTGTGATATAATCAGAGAAATTAACTTCAATAACTGTCTTATAATCAGAATAAAATGTTATCAGCAGAGAGATATTGATAAATATCTTCTTTATTCATGTGAATGCAGTCTCAGTATTCATTAATTACTGAAATACTGAGTTCTTCTTAATAAGTTCTGTAAGTGATCTCACAATATCTGAGAAGTTTCATATAAATCACTGATAGAAGTTAGCAAATTCAATGAAGCTTCATACACTCTTCATAGTATATAAAGCTTCTCATTCAAGAATAGCAGAGATCTTCTCAGAATTCATTTAAATTCTCTTATCAGCTTCTATAATAAAACCTAGATATTTTATACTCTTAACTTTGAAATCACACTTATTAATATTCATTGATAGTTCTGCTTCTTGTAATTATTGTAATACTCTCTGCACATCTTTCTGATATTGCTTTTTGAATTCATCAGTGAAGATGAGAATGTCATTAAGATATACAGATACAAACTTATCAAGAAAATCTCAGAGTACTCAGTTAATATACTTCTGAAATATACTGAGAATGTTAGTCAGTTCAAAGAGTGTGACTACTCATTCAAAGAGATTATAATATATTTAAAATGCTGTAAGTCATTCATATTCTTCAGTGATATAAATCTTATGAAATAAAGTAATAATATCTAGCTTTGTAAATCATTGAGCTCATGTGATATATGCTGGAGTTTTATTAATAAGAGATAAAAGATAATAATCTTTCTTTGTCAATCTGTTTAGACCTTGATAGTTCACACAGAATCAGAGTTCTTTATCTGATTTCTTTGTAAAGAGAATAGAAGCTGCAGTGAAAGAGTTATTAATATGTATAAATCTCTTATTTAACAGATTATTGAGTGTCTTCTGAAGAAAAAGAAGATCATCTCAAGACATACTATAAAGAGAGCGTTATAATAACTTGAGATTTTTATTATTTTTCTTTTCTAACTTGATACTGTGATTCACTTCTGAGCCTTATAAGAGAGGTATATTCATATTATTACCTTGCTAAAAGATATCTAGATATTCATGATATTATTAAGAGAGCTTTGTATGAGAATCTGTTATTATAGTACAGAATAACTTCTTTAGAACTTTCTTAATATTAGTCAGACTGATAGAATAACTTGTTATATAATTCTGCTATTAATGACTTTGTCAGCAGTCTTATTGAAAACTTCTTTTTCAGAGTATTTCATAAGCAATGACAGAGATCTGTGTAAGATTTATAGTCTTATGAACATCATCTTCATGTATTCTATCATTATTAGAGAATATTAAGCTTCTGTTTTAAGCATTTAATCAGATGTCTTGTTCAGATAGTAAGACAAGTTCTAGCATAAGATTATAATCAAGATTATTAACTTCATATATATAAGCATCTTCATGTTAATATTCTCTGACATCTATGTTTAGTTTTATCATATAATAGATGTAAATGTCTTTTAAATCATGAAATTCTATGAGAAGTTAAGATTTTAATAAGAAGATTTACTAAAGGTTATAATATCTTACAACTGAAGATTTAATCATTACATAATAATATAGATCACTGTCTATCATAACTTTCACATTATACATGTTATTTATCACAGTAGGTACAAGAATTTCATGCATTGTCATTTTCTCTTTAAATTATTATCATTCAACCTCTTCAAGCTTCTGCTTGCAAATTTGAACAGAAGCTAATCTTTTCCCTGTTTTATCAGAGTATTCTCATAGTTATCTTCTGAATATTTCTCTAATATAACATGATTGATATCAAAGGCGCTCCACCATGAACTCGCTCAATTTTTCAAATAAGAACCCGCCGATAGACCCATTGAAAAGCCCTCGATCATACGAGCATTTTGACCCCATCACCGACTGCATACCCCATGTGGTGGTGGAGTTATCCAGCCAAACATGAACCAGACATTGTTTGAAACTTCTGTGTGGGATTATCCCTCATTCACCCCTATCACATCACAACCCCAGGCCAAATTGCCATACAAATTGTAAGGTGAAGAGACCTAGTCATATGCATCAATCTTCTTGATTTTGAAAGATCTCTGATCTGTAATTGTGAAGATATCTGAGAAGCAACTTTCATGAAAACTCTGTCTATCTTTGATGTTTCAAAACATCAACATCAAGTCTCACTCACATATCACCCATCTCAATCTGGCTCATCTTCAGTAGAAAAATATAAAAAAATATCTCAGTAATAGTATCAAGTACATAATTAACAGATATATCTGAAGTGCATTCTCTGTAAAAAACCCTCTCTGTCTTTGATGTACTAAGACATCAACATCAAGTCTCACTCTTGTATCACCCCTGCTGATCTGGCCCATCCCTGGCAGAAAAATACAAAAAGATACCTCGGCAACTGTACATGATACATAATTGGCAGACATAATAACTATAAAATCAGTATATCTTCAGATCTGACTGAGTCTTTTGATCTCTGCATAGTGAGATATATTAAATCTAGTTTTAATCTCTCAATATTCAATAGATTCTGTAAGAGATTGAGAACAGCAATATTAGATTTTTATTGAATTTGAGAATTAACTCTATATTAATATAATCATTGATAAAGTCTTCTATTTTAAGATATAAATAATCAGTTTCTCTACATCTCACTGACAATATTTACATTATTATATAGAAACAGACTTATATTCTCTATAATATCAAGACTCTGAAGAGAAAAAGTCTTGATAGAGAGTATACAGTAGTATATATCTTAGCAGTTTCTATCTCATTCTTCTGTAGCAGTTAATGCAAAAAAAAAAGATCTTAGAAATAGTTTTTTACTTCTCTTAAAGAAATAAGATGTTTTTCTCTGAGTTTTACACAATATTCTTACAAAGAATTAAAGATAGAGTTATTTTCTATCATAATTTCACATTGTTTTAAGTAAGAATTACTTTTTCAGTGATTGAAGAGCTTTGATTAATACTGAATTCTTTTTAACACTCTTTATTAACTGATTTGAGTTGTATACTTGTTATATGAGAAGAATTGAATAGTTTAGAATAAAATTAAATAGTTTTAATTAATTTCTTTACAAAAACTTAATTTATTTTTTATCAGTTTTTCTCTCAAAAACTGTTATATTATCTAATTTATTATCAATTGATATTATACTTTTTCTCACTGTATTTCAAAAAAGAGACTGTAAAGATTTTATTAATTTATCTTAAAAATTAATTTTAGTTTATTAGATTCTCTTCAAAAATCTAATCTAGTTACTGAACTAGTGTGAAAAAAATGAGATATTTTATATATAAAAGTCTTTTATTCTTCTTTTAAAACTGTCTGACTAACTTTTCAATTGAAAACAGACTTAGAAATCTCTTAATTGAAATAGTCTGACTAACTTTTTAAAAGAGTTTAATAAATATCTCAATTGAAACAGTCTGATGAACTTTTCACTGAGTGAGAATAATGAGTTTAAAAATATACTCAGTTAATGTGAAAAAAGATGCTTTCTCAAATGCTATTTCTGAGATTGAAATTCTGAAGAGAAGAAAGAAAGAAGAAATAGATAAATAACAAGTTCTTGAAATACAGAAACTTAAAAAAGTAAGCAAGATTCTTGAAAAGTAGTATCTGAGTGAGATGAATGAAGAAGTTCTGTTAATTCTTCATACTCAGACTAGACAATTACAGAAGATAATCAAGTTCAAACTTGGAATTTCAAACACAGTTCAAAAAACATTGAAAATTCCTAGTAGAATCACTGACTCATTATTTTACTCTTCTTCTTTTTCTACTTCTTCTTCTTCTTTAAATCAGAAGAAAATATATGCTCAAGCAGCTGAATCTGCTGTCTCTAAATCTGCTATCTCAAAATCTACTCAAAATTCTGAGAAAACTGAGAAGAATACTGCTCATACTTCTATTCATAAAAAAGTGAAGAAAAAAATGTAAAAAGAGAAAAACTTTCAACTCTTCAGAAATGAAAGACTTATTCTCAAAGCCTTAAATCAGAACATCTTACAAAGAAACAAGCTAAACTTAAATCTCATTTTCAGAATCAGAAATGAAATTAATCAGCAGTTCTTTTCTCAGTTGATGACTAATATTGAAGTTCAAAAATCAGTTATTGCTTCAATTGAGTTATTATTCTTTGAAAACTTCATCATTCTGACTACAATGTCTGAATTCAGTGCAGAATTCTTATTCAGAATAAGAATCTCTGAAAATCAGCAGTAGAATCTTTGCTAAACATAATAATTCTATCTGAGAGAGATGAAATGTGAGATAAATTTATTCTTTATAATATTTTAGTTGAAATTTTTGACTGTGAAGAAGAAATGCTACTTCTCAAAAATGAATTAGAAGAATATAACTCTATTCAACTGAGAAAAGAGTCTGTATAACTAAATTTAATTGAGTTCAGATAAAGCAGAAGAAATGCCTCTGTTCTAGTATATACAAAGACACTTGAATAGTTAAAGATCTCTGAAGTAAGAATAGCAGGTTTGAAAATGAGAGTTCATGAATACAAAGATTCAAGAATGAATCTCAAAGCTTAAACATAGTGTTCAAACTGTCAAAGATATGAACAGTTTGCAATCTCATATTTTAGAGACTTAAAATGTGCATTCTGTGCCAGAGATCATAAAACAAGTGAGTATAAATGTAAAACATGCTCAAAAAGAGATGAAATATATCAATACACTCTACTTAAGTACTCTAATTGCAAAGAAAGACATGCATCTAGCTCAAAAGTATGTATATTTGCTTCAAGAACTCAAAAGAACTGAAGAAAACATGAAGCTCAAAATCAATCTAGAACTGAAGAGAAGAGTCAAGTCAGTAAACTTACAACTGTAAGCTTGAAAAGAAGAAACTCTCAACTATCTAAATCTTCAAACTGCAATTCTCCAGCTAAATGTAAACAGAATTTGAATTCTCAAACTTTTGTTAAGATTAGAGAATTGAGATATGACTCTGATAATAAGCTAGATATAATGCAAGCAATTGAGAGTTCTACTTTTCAAAATAGTTATAATCTACTATCTGATGATAGTGAATAGATTCTACTCTATCTCTACTCTCTTTTAGTATGAATATACAACAAAACCAATAAAAAAAGTTTAAAAACTCTTGAAAAATCACATTTATTCAAAATAATGTCAATAGAAACTTAAATTATATTTATTCTTGTCTTCAGATTGCATTTGAATAAAAAGTTGACTTTGTACTTCTTCAAGAACCAAACTTTGATACTGAGCAAAAGTATATTATTTCTCATTCAAGCTATTACTGCTTTCTTCCTGAAAAATCTGAGATAAAATCAAGAGTAGTGATCTATGAGAGAAAAAGATCAAGATATCAATTTAATTTGAGATTTGATATCATATCTGACTCTGATATTCTAGTGGGTAATATTATAGATAAAGAGAATGAGTTTGATACTATTCAACTTATAAATATCTATAATGAAAAGTCATTGAAAGAAAACAACAATACCTGGACAATTGATAGAGGATTTTTGAATATAACTCTCTTAAAAAACTCTATAATTGTAGAAGACTTCAATGCACATCATCTCTGATGAAACTCGGAGTGCACAAGAGCAGTAAGAGCAGATAAACTGATTGAATGAACTTTTAAGTATTTAACAGATTTAGTTAATAAGTCTGATTAATAAACATTCTTTAGAAAAGATATGAAACAGAAATCTATTATAGATCTAACTTTCATATCATAAAATTTAATTGAAAAAAGACTTATAAACTGATTTATTGATTCAAATAAAATCTCAGGATTGAGTCATGAGATTATTTCATTTGATATTGAACTGAGTGAAAAATAAAGAAGTGAAAATCCTCTCCTCTCTAATCAGTATAACTTTGAAAAAGCTGATTGAAAAGTAGTTGAAGAAAGAGTAAAACAGCTGAAATCTGAAAGACAGAGTGAGCTCTATTGAAATCAAAGTCAAGATATCTCAAATGAAATGCTTGAGAATAGAGTAAAGCTGATTACATCTATTTTCTAATAAGTATTGAAGAAAATATTTCAAAGAAAAAGTCTTCTGAGTATTTCAAACCTTGATGAAATGTGAATATCACTTCTAAAAGAAAGTAATTAGTCACTGCTAAGAGAGATTGAAAGAATAACTTAATATCTGATGAAGAGTACAAAGCTATTTGAAATGAATATTTTTCAGATATTAAAAGAGTCAAAACAGATTGCTGAAATAAATTTCTTGAAGAAGTACAAGAAAAAGAAGTCTTTAAAGGCTTCAACTATACTAAAACAAGAAGTATATCAAAGCTTTCAATCTTAGAATATGAATTTCAGAATGTATTGTATACAGCAAACTCTTTTGAGAAAAAATGTTAAGCTTCTATAAGAATTCTCTTTCAAAACTCATCACATTTAGAAGAGAAGAATATGTTATTTCATGAATATATTGATAAAAGTAACTGAGAATGGCCTGAGCTTACATGTGATGAACTAGAGTCAGCAATATTCTCAAGTTCAATTAAGACTGCTGCAGGGCCTGATTCAAGTAATCACTGAATTATTCAAAACACATATTTCTACTTGAAGAATGAATATTTTGAGCTCTTTTTCAATCTCTTAAAAAATGAGTATCACTCTGAATGCTGGAGAGAAGCTACTGAAGTAATTCTTGCAAAATCTAATAGAAAAGCTTCAATTTCTAAGTTATATAGAGTAATATCTCTGTTGAACTGTTTAGAAAAAATTCTAGAAAAGATAATAGCTACTAGATTATCTTTTATAAGCTCTATTAGTAATTCTCTTCTATTTAATGAATAAATGAGAGATAGAAAACAATCATCTGCAATTGACACTGTTCTTTCAGTTATTCATGATATTTAAGTAGCAAAGCATGAAGGTCTAGTCTCAACTGTAGTTTTTATTGATATAAAAGATGCATTTGATCATCTTTCAAAGTCTAAGATGATTCAAACTTTGAAGATGTTAAAACTGTCACTTTCTCTAATAAAATGAGTTAATTGTTTTATATCTAAAAGAATTATACAACTATTCTTTGATGGAAGAAAATAAGATACAACTGAGATAAAAATAGAAGTATCACAAGAATCTTCAATCTCATCTGTTTTATTTGCAATATACACTGCATATCTATTCAAGAATAGAGAGATGAAAATAGTGAGATCTTCAAGTTATATAGATGATATTGATCTACTCTACAGTTCAAAAACAATCAAAGAGAATTTAGAAATGATTGAGAAAGCAGCAAAGAAAATCTTTGTTAGAGCAGATATCAATCTAATTCAATTTGATATGAATAAAACTGAGTTAATTCACTTTTTTGTCAGGTTTAATAAGAAAGAACTAAGTCTAACTCTTTTGAAAAAAGAGATTAAACTCAGTTTGAATGTCAAATGACTAGAAGTATGGTTAAACTCCAAGTTGAATTTTAAATATCATATTCAACAAAGAATTATCAAGGAAGAGAGACTACTGAATAGTATAATCAGACTATTAAATACTGAGAGAGATCTATTCTTTCAGACTATGAGACAATTATATATAGTCTGTATTATCTCAGTAGCTGATTATGAAGTTTAAGTTTGATGAAATAATCAAGAAAACTTTACTGAACTCTTTCAAAGTCTATATAACAGAGTTTTGAGAAGAATTCTGAGAGCATTTAAATCATCTTCTATTAAAACAATGAAAATTGAAGCTTTAATTTCATCTTCTACTATTCAATTTGAAAAGATCTGTGTGAACTCTGCTCTAAGAGTTATGAAGATGAGCATAAATTATATAATCAGAGAAAGAGTCTCTTCTTCATTTTCATCAGTTAACTCAGAAAATGAACTGGATTGAAATAGATTTCTTGATTAAAATGAGAATAATGCTTTAATGAAAATGCCCTCTCAACTGAATAGACTATGTTCACTTATTAAGAATCAATTTTCTTCATTAAATGTTGAGAAAATTGATCATGAGAAGATATCTCTCTGAAGAGAAAAGCTGAAATCTCTCATAGACTTATAAATAAGTGAACTATCTAAAGAGAGAGAATATGAACAGTATTTGAAGAAGATCTCTATAATCAATATAAAAGACTCTATTCTGATTTACTCAGAGGACTCAAAAAATGAGAATTTGAATAGATTAGATGCAGGCATTGCTTATACTGAAGATAATATTAGTTTTATCTCAGATTTCTGAAATTTAGACTGTGAATCTGAAGTCTTTGATGCTGAACTATTTGTAATAGTGAAAGCTTTCAAATTCATTGAAATAAAATCTCATAAAAGAGGAAATAGTTTGAAAGAGATATAGATATTCTCTGATAGTCAAGCTGCTTTAAAAAGACTTAGAAATAGTCAGATTCATAATGATTAAATAAATCTTAAACTGATTTTAAACTCTGTTTTGAAAATTCAAAAGAGAAGAACATTAAAACTGATAATTCATCTACATTAAATTTCTGCTCATATGAATATTCATGACAATGAATTGGCTGATTTAGCTGTAAAAAAGGGTTCAGAATTAAGCAGATCTATTCAAAAAACAGTGTTCTGATCTTTCATAAAGAGAAAGATAAAAGAATCTTGTTTAAACAAGTGAAATGAAAGCTTGCAGAAACAAAAGAAGAGCATACATTATTCAAGATTTGAGATAAAATCAAAGTGAAAATCTTGTTCAATTAAATGTAAAAAGAAAATATTCTCATCTATAATTCAGCTGAAACTAGGACATGGTTATTTCAAATCCTATATACAAGGATTTGATGATAGATTTAATTCAACAGAGTGCTCATTCTGCAATGCAAATGAAAATCCTGAGTATATTGTAATGCATTGTACATTATACAATAGTCTTAGAGTAAGATTAAAGAAGAAGTATGATTTAAATCAATTAAATATGAGGTTCTTATTCTCAACTGAGACAGAAATTAAATACTTAATAGACTTTCTTTCAGAAACTCAAGCAGCTATAAGAAAATGGCTGAATTCAGAAGTATCTGAGTATGAAGAGATGAAAATTGATTAGATATAGTCTGTTAAAACAGCTATACAGTATCTTTTCATAATTTTGTTTTGTTATAGTCTCTCTTTACTGTACTTGTTTCTTTCTGTTCATTTCTATCTATCTACTTAATGTGTCTATCTTTAAGACTATATTCTCTTTTCCTTTGTCACAATATTTTCAAATGATTTCAAAGTATCAGAAGGTGTTGAAATACTGCAATTTGTAAACAGTTTTTGTATTCTAAGCTGGAATTTTCTGATTTTGTATATCTGAAATTGATAAATGTATAATAGTTAACTCTATAGATATAGGAAAAACCCTGAGATCTAAAGGTTCTCAGGTAGATGTCATAGTCTCTGACTGCATATATCTATAATTGAAGAATAATAATAATAATAAATAATAATGATTACATATTCTAGAAAATTAATTTAACAGATACTGAAGTTGCACTTTACAAGCTTAATATACAGTTCTGTCTCATCTAAGACCTTTAACACACTTCATACATGATCAGTGTGTTCTTTCTTCTTCACAGAGTACATTATCATATTATTTAGATATATTATCACAAAGACATTCAGATATACATGAAGTGTTTTATTAATGAAAGACTGAAATGTCATGAGAGTATTAATCAAATCAAAAGATATTACTAGATAATCAAATAGTTTCAATGCAGTTCTAAAGACAGTCTTTCATTCATTCTCAGACTGTATTCACAGGTTAACACTGATCAGAAGTATGAACCTGACTTGCAGACAGCTATGTATGAATTGTGTCTTTAAAGTTATACAAGTCTCAAGTACATGTTATCTGTGATGTTCATAATAATTATAGTTTCTACAAATCTTCTTCAGGTTTCAGAGAGATCTTGTAATTCAAAGATGACTCTTGTAAGTCTCTCAGCTCTCAGATCTGAGTTCTCATGCCCTGCTTATTATAAGAGCAGATTCTCAGTTTTTATCACTCAGCTCATTCACTCTGTGAGCTTTAGAGACACTACAGTAACCTGAGATTCTGAGTTTATTAATACTTTTCATACTTGCAGAGCAGTAGTATCACAGCACAGTCTCTTCTTATAAGCAAGTATTTTCATTGAGAAAGCAACAGATTCAGGTGTCAACTTTAAGATTCTTAAGAAGGCTGTTGCTGACTCTGTCTGTGACTTCTTAAATCTCTATATTAATTTGTCTGAACAGTTTATATGAAGATGTTCTGATTTAGAATAGATGAAGCAGAGATTCTTTTTCTTAATCTCTCTATTATATACTCTGTTCACAGAAGCTTATAAAGCTCTTTCTCTCTACTTAGTAGTTAGATATGAATCTCTCTGTATCTTATTATCTTTCTCTGATAAATCTGTTCTCTGTTATTCTGACTCTTACAGAGCTGATCAGTGATCTGCTCTTCACAGATCTGTGACTCTCACAGTGATCTGTAAGTGATAAATAAGAGTCATCAGTTTCTTCAGAGTTAAGAACTTAGAGTCTTACTCAATGAGCTTGTTCTACATATCTTTATTCAGTCTCTTTATAAATATCATTATTCAGATCTTGTTTCAGAGCTCTGTTTCTACAGTTCTTAATTCATGTCACAATTTCATAAAGCACTGTGAGTAGTCTTTATCAGATTTCTCACCTCTTTTTCTAATATTAATAATTACAGCTCAGATGTTCTCTATTCAGCTTGTAAAGTCTCTCAACTTATTCTCTAGATAGGTCTTAAGAATAGATCAGTGAAATCTCTCATAATTATTCTTTAAATAATTCAGTCAGTTCTTGACTTCAGTATAGTAGAGATCTGTCATTGTATAGATAACAGCTTCTTCATCTTTTATATCACACAGCTGAGCTTGTAAGTCAATTTCAAATACAAACTTATAAAAGCTTTTATAGATTGTGATTAAATAGTTTATCTTAAGTAATCATGACTTAAGAAAGTTTCTTTTCAGTTCATGAGTATCTCTGAAGATCATGTCTAGAAACTCAGTTTAAGAGTGTTTACAGACAGTAAGCATTTCTTATAGAAAAATAGCTTAATTTCGCAGAAGATGCTCAAGAATGTTCTTCACTGAGATTGATTTATTCATGAGTTCAGAGAGTTTCTCTGTCACAGATGTAGAGAATAATGTTCTATAAGTAATTAATAAGTTCTCTGAGACTTCTTTTATGAAGATTATTCATGATTCAGATAACTGCTTCTGAGTGTCTACAGTAGAGTTTACAGAGATTGAAGTATATAAGTTTCTAGTTCTTTCAGTTATAACAGACAGTTACTGACTGACTGAGCTTGAAATGTAAAAATAAGTGCTTGCAGGTGATTATTCAGATATTTGCAGCTTGACATGATATATACTGTCAATCACTAGAAGTATTCATGATAGAAAGATAAAATGTAGAGATTAAATGTATAATAGCATTTAAGCTGAGTTGTGAATAGTATTTGTGAACTCCAGTCTATATAGATATATGTAGCCAAGGGCCGCTAACTCTATTGATTACATGAGAGATAGAAATAGAGGTAAAGAATTCGCGAGAAGTGAGATTTCTTACAAGGCAGTAAACTCACAACTGCAAGCTTAAAAAGAAGAAACTCTTAACTATCTAAATCTTCAAACTTCAATTCTTCAGCTAAATGTAAACAGAATTTGAATTCTCAAACTTCTGTTAAGATTAGAGAATTGAGAAATGACTCTGGTAATAAACTAAATATAATGCAAGTAGCTAAGATTTCTACTTTTCAGAATAGTTATAATCTACTATCTGATAATAGTGATTAGATTCTACTCTACTCTCTTTTAGTATGACTATACAGTAAAAATAACAAAAAAAGTTTAAAAACTCTTCAAAAATCACATTTATTCAAAATAATGTGAATAGAAACTTAAATTGCATTTATTCATGTCTTCAAATTGCATTTGAATAAAAAGTTAATTTTATACTGCTTGAGAAGCTGAATTTTGATACTGAGTAAAAATATGTTATTTCTTATTCAAGCTACTACTGCTTTCTATCTCAAAAGTCTGAGATAAAGTTAAGAGTAGTGATCTATGAAAGAAAGAAATCAAGATATTAATTTAATCTAAGATTTGATATCATGTCTGACCCTGATATTCTGGTGAGTGATATTATAGATAAAGAAAGTGAGTTTAATACTATACAGCTTATAAATATCTATAATGAAAAGTCATTGAAGAAAAATAATAATATCTGAATAATTAATAGAGAGTTTCTGAACATAACTTCATTAAGAAACTCTATAATTGTAGAAGATTTCAATGCATATCATTTCTGATGAAATTCAGAATGCAAAAGAGCAGTAAGAGCTGATAATCTGATTGAATGAACCTTTGAGCAGTTAATAGATTTAGTTAACAAGTCTGATCAATAAACATTCTTTAGAAAAGATATGAAATAGAAATCTATTATAGATCTAATCTTCATGTCATAAAATCTAATGAAAAAAAGACTTGTAAACTGATTTATTGATTCAAATGAGACATTGAGATCAGGTCATGAGATTATTCAATTTGATATTGAACTGAGTGAAGAATAAATGAGTGAAAATCCTCTTTGTGGCGGGCTGCGCCCGATCAATTATATAGACTATTCCGTTACACTCCACAGATTCCAACCGCTCCATTCTCGAATGCGTACACCCCGATTCTCGGCCATTCTTGATCGCCGATCCTCGGCCGCCATCAACGCGTACACTCTGATTCTCGGCCATTCTCAATCACCAATCCTCAGCTGGTACTAACGTGTATACATTCTTCTGCCCTGAAGCTTCATCACATACATCATCACATACACATATAAATATTCACTTCAATCACTGATTCTCACACTTTCTCTTTCTTTTTCTTCTCTAACATTTTTCTCTTTGTTATATAAGACCTATCAATATAATACCAATCTATTCAGTATAGACCTCTTACACTAGAAAAACATTTATTGTCTTCTTATTAGAAAATGATTATTCATGCATTGTCTCCTCATTAGAAACTATTATTCATTGAGAGATATCTGAATGTGTAATGATGTGTAAGAAAAGAGAAACAATCAGTTAAAGCAGACACTGAGTTCTCAGATAGAAGCTTACTCACCAGTTATTCTGACCCTGTAATAAGATCTTACAAAGAGAATGTCAGTGAAAGATCTGAGAGTCCTGACCCCAGACATATGAGATATTCATATGATTACACATTCAATGATTGATATAACCATGTCTAACAATAATATGAAACTCTTGAACATGAGTATAGATACAATGCTACAGTGACTCTGAGCAATGTTGAAATTACAAAAATAATAAATAGCTGATATGCATGTAACTCAACAACATCAATATGAAGAGGTTCAATAATTATCACAATAAGAAACTCATGCAATTTCAATATCTACAGAATCAAAGACAAAAGTGCTGAAAGAATACTTAGATACTTCTGTATATTTCAATACTTTCAACCTCACTCTCTACTCATTATGAAGGATGGAAATGCTCATGAAACTGAGTATAGATGAAGATGTCATCAGTTTATTAATCAATCAAGATTGATATATCAATGAATGATTGAAGGATCATGTGAAACAGAAGTTTCATTCATAAATGAAAGTATGTGAATCAGTGTTGTGAATATCTGATAATATCATCAAATATCTTGATATTCTGTTTTAAGACACTGTCATGCAATAGAAAGTGTTAGATTGATTACAGAGTACTTAACAGAGAAACACTTCTCTTACAACATTCATCCCTGACTTCAATATCAAGATTCTAGAAGCAGGTGATTAATCTTGAAAGAATTGAATAAAGATTAGTATGTATAAGAAGACATTAACTTTCAAACTCTTACAGACTCTTGTAAGTGTAGATGAAGACCAGACTTATAAAGGTTTCTACACACAGCTCTGAACATTGAATAATCATCTTATCAAGCTCAAGAGTATACAGAACAGTGATAGAAGATATTACATCTCAGTGACTCATACATCTGCACTGAAGAATAACAATAATGATGCAGATGCTACTAGACTGACTGTGTGACCGTGTCTGAGACCAGGACCAGATTTTTTGATAGTTCCATTACCAATTCAACTGATCTCATTACACGGTTTTAACATTAGATAGTAGTCTCATACTGTCTCAGTGAGACTTACTGTCTACTCTTGTCACATTTTCCAAATAAGACCATGATTTCCACTTCTCAATTTAAATTATTTTTATTGCTTTAAATTACTTTAAATCTCATTTGAGTATTATCAAAAAGTGTTACTTTTTAAAAAATTAAAAATAGTCTAAAAAAAACCTTAAAATGTCTAAAAATAGTAACTTTATGCCAAGAATGGGACTAAATGGAACCAAATGGGACCACTTTCTCATTTTTTTCAAGTCATGGTTCCATTTTAAGATCTGATATATAGTCACTTTACATGTTTTTTTGATAGCCAGTCCCAGCGGGATTCACGCCAAGAAATGTATGAGACCAGATCAAATGGGACCAAATGTGAAATTCATGGTCCCGGCGGCCAGTCTAGATGCTACGAACTGAATAGACTCAAATGTCTATGCATAAGCAAGAGTCTCTGTCATCTGAAGAGACTTTCAAGTCCCTGGAATCACTTCTGAAGAAGTCACTGATTGATGTCAACATAAAGTGTACATTAACTGTAACTGATCAGAACACATTGCTTTCAACTGCTAATCAATCTATGTGTCTTCACACTTGAGAGAAAGATCAGTGTCTTCTCATTTGAAGAATGAATCAGCACCTGTCCGCGTCAACCATGTTACATTAGAGAAAGATTCAGAAGATAACTATAAGAATGTCTCAGTGAAACAGGAAAAAGATTAGCTTCTATTCAAATTCATAAATAGAAGCTTAAAGAGATTGAACAACAATGATTTGAAGAGAAAATGATAATGAATATGATTCTTATATCTACTATGATTGATAACATGTATAATATGACAGCCATAGTAGACAGCAGTCTATGTCACTATGCAATGATAAAATCTTCAGTTATAAGATATCATAACCTTCAGTGTATCTTCTTATCAAAACTCTGACTTCTCACAGAATTTAATCATTCAAAAGACATTTGTACTCATTACATGATGAAGTTAATCATAGATGTGAGAGAATATCTACTTGAAGATGCCTACATATATAAAGTTAATAATCTTGATTATAATCTTATATTAGAACTTGTCTGACTATCTGAATAAGGCATCTTATTGAATGCTTAAAACAGAAGCTTGATATTCTCTAACAATGATAAAATTCATGAAGATGACATTTACAAGATCATGAATCTGACACAGATCTCTGTCAATGTGTATGAAATACTCTGAAAAAGAAGGTTATCAATAGCAGAATCATGTGACAATCTATTTCATTAGTCTGGCTAATATCAAAAAAACTCTAGAAAAGTTATCTCATATTATAATAACAGATTCTTATACAAAACTTTCTCAATAATATTATGAATATCTAGATATCTTCTGATAAGATAATATTATGAATATATCTCTCTTATGAGATTCTGAAGTGAATCACACTATCAAGTTAGAGAAAAAGAATGATAAGAACTCTGAATCATTATAAGACTCTTATTATTATTATTATTATTCTTCAATTATAGATGTATACAGTCAGAGACTATGACATCTACCTGAGAACTTTTAGTTCTCAGAGTTTTTCCTATATCTGTAAAGTTAACTATTATACATTCATCAATTTCAGATATGCAAAATCAGAAAATTCCAGCTCAGAATACAAAAACTGTTTACAAATTGCAGTGTTTTAACATCTTCTGATACTTTGAAACCATTTGACAATATCATGACAAAGGAAAAGAGAAAGAGAACACAGTCTTAAAGATAGACACATTAAATAGATAGATAGAAAGGAATTGAAAGGAAAAGATAAAGTAAAGAGAGACTATATCAAAACAAATTATTAAAAGATAGTATATAGCTGTTTTAACAGACTATATCTGATTGATTTCCTCCTCTTCATATTCAGATAATTCTGAATTTAGTCATTTTCTTATAGCTGCTTGAGTTTCTGATAGAAAGTCTATTAAGTATTTAATTTCTGTCTCAGTTGAGAATAAGAATCTCATATTTAATTGATTTAGATCATACTTCTCTTTCAATCTGACTCTGAGACTATTGTATAATGCACAGTACATTACAATATACTCAGGATTCTCATTTGCATTGCAGAATGAGCATTCTAGTGAGTCAAATCTATCATCAAATCTTTGTATATAAGATTTGAAATAGCCATGTTCTAGTTTCAGCTGTATTATAGATGAGAATATTTTCTTTTTTCATTTAATTAAACAAGATTTTCACTTGGGTTTTGTTTCAAATCTTGAATAATGTATACTCTTCTTTTATTTCTATCAGCTTTCATTTCACTTATCTAAACAAGATTCTTTTATTTTTCTCTTTATAAAAGACCAGAATATAATTTTTTGAATAGATCTGCTTAATTCTGCACCCTTTTTTACAGCTGAATCAGCCAATTCATTATCATGAATATTCATATAAGCAGGAACTCAGTGCAGATGAATTATTAGCTTTGATATTCTTCTCTTTTGAATTTTTAAAATAGAGTTTGAAATCAGTTCAAGATTCATTTGATCATTATGAATCTGACTATTTCTAAGTCTTTTTAAAGCAGCTTGACTATCAGAGAATATTCATATCTCTTTCAAACTATTTCCTCTTTTATGAGATTTTATTTCTTTGAGTTTGAAAGCTTTCACTATTACAAATAGTTCAGTATCAAAGACTTCAGATTCACAGTCTAGATTTCAGAAATCTGAGATAAAATTGATATTATCTTCAGTATAAGCAATGTGTGCATCTAATCTATTCAAATTCTCATTTTTTGAGTTATCTGAATAATTCAGAATAGAGTCTTTTATATTGATTGTAGAAATTCTGTTCAAATACTGTTCATATTCTTTCTCTTTTAATAGTTCACTTATTTATAAGTCTATAAGAGATTCAAGCTTTTCTCTTCAGAGAGATAACTTCTCATGATCAACTTTTTCAATATTTAAAGAAGAAAATTGATTTTTAATCAGAGAGCATAGTCTGTACAGTTGAGAAGACATTTTCTTTAAAGAATTATTTTCATTTCAATCAAGAAATATATTTCAATTCAGTTCATTTTCAGAGTTAATTAATGAAAATGAAGAAGAGACTCTTTCTCTGATTATATAATTTAAGTTCATCTTTATAACTCTCAGAGTATAGTTCATACAGGTCTTTTCAAATCTAATAGCAGAAGAAGGAATTGAAGCTTTAATTTCTATTGCTTTAATAGAAGATGATTTGAATACTTTCAGAATTCTTCTCAAGACTCTGTTTTACAGACTTTGAAAGAGTTCAGTGAAATTCTCTTGATTATTTCATCAAACTTGAACTTCATAATCAGCTGCTGATGTAATACAGGCTATATATAACTATCTCATAGTCTGGAAGAATAGATCTCTCTCTGTATTTGATAGTCTGATTATGTTGTTCAATAGTCTTTCTGTCTTGACAGTTCTTTGTTGAATGTGATATTTAAAATTTAACTTGGAGTTTAATCATACTTCTAATCATTTGACATTTACACTGGGTTTAATCTCTCTATTTAAAAGAGTTAGAGATAGTTCTTTCTCATTGAATCTAGAAAAGAAATGAATTAACTCAGTTTTATTCATATTAAATTGAATTTGATTGATATCTGCTCTAACAAAGATTTTCTTTACAGCTTCTTCAATCACTTTCAAATTCTCTTTAATAGTTTTTGAGCTGTAGACTAGATCAATATTATTCATATAACTCAGAGATTATACTATTCTCATATTTCTATTCTTGAATAGATATGCAGTATATATTATCAATAAAATGAGTGAGATTGAAGATTCTTATAATACTTCTATTTTTATCTCATTCTTGTCTTATTTCACTTCATCAAAAAAAAGTTGTATAATTCTTTTAAATATAAAATAGTTAACTCATTTTATTAGAGAAAGTGACAGTTTTAATATCTTTCAAGTCTGAATTAACTTTGACTTTAAAATATGATTAAATACTTCTTTTATATTAATAAAAACTGCAGTTGAGACCAGACCTTCATGCTTTGCTATTTAAATATCATGAATAACTGAGAGAACAGTGATAATTACAGAACACTGTTTTCTATCTTTTATTTATTCACTGAATAAAAGAGAATTACTGATAGAGCTTATAAAAGATAGTTAAGTAGCTATTATCTTTTCTAAAACCTTTTCTAGATAGTTCAATAGAGATATTACTCTATATGACTTAAGAATTGAAGTTTTTTCATTAAATTTTATAAGAATCACTTCAGTAACTTCTCTTCAGTATTCAGAATAATATTCATTTTTCAAGAGATTGAAAAAGAGCTCAAAATATTCATTCTTTAAGTAGAAGTATGTATTTTGAATAATCAAGTGATTAATTGAATCAGGCTCTGCAGTAGTTTTAACTGAACTTGAGAAGATAGCTAACTCTAATTCATCTTGAGTAAGATCAGATCATTCTCAGTCATTTTCATTAATATAGTTAAGAAGTGTTATATTCTCTTTCTCTGAATCTGAATCTGATGAGTTTTGAAAGAGAGTTCTTATAAAAGCTTAATATTTTTTCTCAAAAGAGTTTACTGTATATAATTCATTCTGAAACTTATATTCTAAGATTGAAAGTTTTACTACACTTCTTGTTTTAGTATGATTAAAAGCTTTAAAAACTTTCTTTTCTTATACTTCTTTAAGAAATTTATGCCAGTAGTCTGTTTTAGGTCTTTTAATATCTGAAAAATATTCATTTCTAACAGTTTTAAACTCTTTATCAGAAATTATATCATTCTTTCAATCTCTTCTAACAGTAGTCAATTGTTTTCTTTTAGATGTAATATTCTCATTTCATCAAGATTTTGAATACTCAGAAGACTTTCTCTTTGAAATATTATCTTTAATACTTGCTAGAATAATAGATGTAATAAGCTTCACTCTATTCTCAAGCATTTCATTTGAGATATCTTGATCAGGATTTCAATATAGCTCACTCTGTCTTTCAGATTTTAACAGTTTTATGCTTTCTTTAACTGCCTTTCAGTCAGCTTTTTCAAAGTTAAACTGATTAGAGAGAAGAGGATTTTCACTCATTTATTTTTCACTCAGTTCAATATCAAATTGAATAATCTCATGATCTGATTCTGATGTCTTATTTAAATCAATAAATCAGTTTACAAGTCTTTTTTTCATTAGATTTTATGATATGAAGATTAGATCTATAATAGATTTCTGTTTCATGTCTTTTCTAAAGAATGTTTATTGCTCAGACTTGTTAACTAAATCTATTGAATACTTAAAGATTCATTTAATTAGATTATCAGCTCTTACTACTCTTTTATATTTTGAATTTCATCAGAAATATTGTGCATTGAAATCTTCTACAATTATAGAGTTTCTTAATGAAGTGATGTTCAGAAACTCTCTATTAATTGTTCAGATATTATTATTTTTCTTCAATGACTTTTCATTATAGATATTTATGAGCTGTATAGTATCAAACTCATTCTCTTTATCTATAATATCACTCATCAGAATATCAGGGTCAGACATAATATCAAATCTTAGATTAAATTAATATCTTGATCTCTTTCTTTCATAGATCACTACTCTTGACTTTATCTCAGACTTTTGAGATATAAAGCAGTAGTAGCTTGAATTAGAAATAACATATTTTTACTCAGCATCAAAATTCGGCTCCTGAAGCAGTATAAAATCAACTTTTTATTCAAGTATAATTTGAAAACAAGAATAAATACAATTTGAGTTTCTATTCACATTATTTTGAATAAATATGATTTTTGAAGAGTTTTTAAACTTTTTTTATTATTTTTGTTGTATATTCATACTAAAAGAGAGTAGAGTAGAATCTAATCACTATTATCAGATAGTAGATTATAACTATTCTGAAAAGTAGAAATCTCAACTGCTTGTATTATATTTAGTTTATCATCAGAGTTATTTCTCAATTCTCTAATCTTAACAGAAGTTTGAGCATTCAAATTCTATTTACATTTAACTGGAGAATTGAAGTTTGAAGATTTAGATAGTTAAGAGTTTCTTCTTTTTAAGCTTGCAGTTGTGAGTTTACTGACTTGATTATTCTCTTCAGTTCTAGATTTGCTTTGAGCTTCATCTTTTCTTCAGTTCTTTTGAGTTCTTGAAGTACACATACATTCTTTTAAGCTAGATGCATGTTTTTCTTTGCAATTAGAGTATTTAAGCAGAGTGTATTGACATATTTTATCTCTTTTTAAGCATGTTTTATATTTATGCTCACTAGTTTTGTGATCTCTGACACAGAATGCACATTTTAAGTCTCTAAAACAGAAGATTACAAAGTGTTCATATCTTTGACACTTTGAACACTGTGTTTGAGCTTTGAGATTCATTCTTGAGTCTTTGTATTCATAAACTCTCATTTTCAAATCTGTTACTCTTACTTCAGAGATCTTTGACTGTTCAAGTGTCTTTGTATATACTAGAA
The DNA here is from genome assembly GCF_000003855.2 of Blastomyces gilchristii SLH14081. Lineage (NCBI taxonomy): Eukaryota > Fungi > Ascomycota > Eurotiomycetes > Onygenales > Ajellomycetaceae > Blastomyces > Blastomyces gilchristii. The sequence continues at coordinate 2,045,539 of NW_003101677.1, read as the reverse complement.
CAGAGACATTTCTTCTGCTTTGTCTGAACTCAATTAAATTTAGTCATACAGGCTCTTTTCTCATTTGAATAGAGTTGTATTCTTCTAATTTATTTTTGAGAAGTAGTATTTCTTCTTCACAGTCAAAAATTTCAACTGAAATATTATAAAGAATGAATTTGTCTCACTTTTCATCTCTCTCAGATAGAATTGTTATATTTAACACAGATTCTACTGCTGATTTTCAGAGATTCTTATTCTGAATAAGAAACTCTGCACTGAATTCAGACATTGTAGTCAGAATAATAGAGTTTTTAAAGAAGAATGACTCAATTGAAGCTATAACTGATTTTTGAACTTCAATATCAGTTATTAACTGAGAAAAGAACTGCTGATTAATTTCATTTCTGATTCTGAAAATGAGATTTAAGTTTAGCTTGTTTCTTTGCAAGATATTCTGATTTGAGACTTTGAGAATAAGTCTTCTATTTCTGAAGATTTAGAAGTTTTTCTTCTTTTACATTTTTTTCTTCACTTTTCTATGAATAGAAGCATGAGTATTATTCTTCTCAGTTTTCTCAGAATTTTAAGCATGTTTTGAGATAGCAGATTTAGAGACAGTAAATTCAGCTGCTTGAGCATATGTTTTCTTCTGATTCAAAGAAGAAGAAGAAGTAGAAAAAGAGAAAGAAGAGCAAGATAAGAAGTTAGTGATTGTACTAGAAATTTTCAATGTTTTTCAAACTATGTTTGAAATTCCAAGTTTGAACTTGATTATCTTCTGTAATTATCTAGTCTGAGTATGAAGAATTAACAGAACTTCTTTATTCATCTCACTCAGACACTGCTTTTCAAGAATCTTGCTTGCTTTTTCAAGTTTCTGTATTTCAAGAACTTGTTGTTTCTCTATTTCTTCTTTCTTTCTTCTCTTCAGAATTTCAATCTCAGAAATAGCATTTGAGAAAGCATCTTTTTTCACATCAACTGAGTGTATTTTTGAACTCATTGTTCTCACTCAATGAAAAGTTGATCAGACTGTTTCAATTGAGATATGTATTGAACTATTTTAAAAAGTTAATCAGACTGTTTCAATTAAGAGGTTTCTAAGTCTGTTTTCAATTGAAAAGTTGATTAGACTTTTTCAAAAGAAGAATAAAAGACTTTTATGTATAAAACACCTGAATTCTTTCACACTAGTTCAGTAACTAGATTAGATTTTTGAAGAGAATCTAATAAACTAAAATTGATTTTTGAGATAAATCAATAAAATCTTTATAATCTCTTTCTTGAGATACAGTGAGAAAAAGTATGATATCAATTGATAATAAATCAGATAATATGACAGTTTTTGAGAGAAAAACTGATAAAAAATAAATTAATTTTTTACAGAGAAATTGATTAAAACTATTCAATTTTATTCTAAATCATTCAATTCTTCTCACATAACAAGTGTGCAACTCAAATCAGTTAATAAAGAGTATAAAAAAGAATTAAGTATTAATGAAAGCTCTTCAGTCACTGAAAAAATAATTCTTACTTAAAAGAATATGAAATTATGACAGAAAACAGCTCTGTTTTTAATTCTTTGTAAAAATATTGTATAAAACTCAGAGAAAAACACCTTACTTTTTCAAGAGAAGTAAAAAACTATTTCTAAGATTTTTTTTTTTTGCATTAACTGCTGCAGAAGAATGAGATAGAAACTGCTAAGATATACACTACTGTATACTCTCTATCAAGACTTTCTCTCTTCAGAGTCTTGATATTATAGAGAATATAAGTCTGTTTCTATATAATAATATAAATATTGTCAGTGAGATGTAGAGGAACTGGTTATTTATATCTCAAAATAGAAGACTTTGTCAATAATTATATCAATATAGAGTTAATTCTCAAATTCAATAGAAACCTAGTGTTGCTGTTCTCAATTTCTTACAGAATCTATTGAATATTAAGATATTAAAACTAGATTTATTATTTCTCACTGTGCAGGGATCAAAGGCTCAGTCAGATCTTGAGATATACTGATTTTATAGTTGTTGTGTCTGCCAATTATGTATCAAATACAGTTGCTGAGGTATCTTTTTGTACTTTTCTGCCGGGGATGGGGCAGATCGGAAGGTGCGGTACAAGAGTGGGACTTGGTGTAAAGACAGAGAGGGTTTTTCACAGAGAATGCACTTCAGATGTGTCTGTTGATTATGTGCTTGATACTATTACTGAGGTATCTTTTTGTATTTTTCTGCCAGACGTGGGCCAGATTGGGAAGGGTGATACATGAGTGAGACTTGACATTGATGTTTTGAAACATCAAAGATAGACAGGGTTTTTGTGGAAGTTGCTTCTCAGATATCTCCACAATTACAGATCAGGGATCTTCCAAAATCAAGAAGATTGATGCATATGGCTAGGTCTCTTTGTCTTATAATTTGTATGGCAATTTGGCCCGGGGTTGTGGTGTGGTAGGGGTGAACAGGGGATAATCCCACTCAGGAGTTTCAAACAATGTCTGGTTCATGTTTGGCTGGATAACTCCACCACTACACGGGGTATGCGGTCGGCGATGGGGTCAAAATGCTCGTATGATCAAGGGCTTTTCGATGGATCTATCGGCGGGTTCTTATTCGAAAAATTGAGCGAGTTCGTGGTGAAGCGGTTGTCATCTTATAAGTCATTATAAAACTTATAAAGATAATTCTTAACAGTCTGAATTATCTGTTCTGATATATCATCAATCTCAGAGTAATAGACAGTTGACAAATAATAAATAATCTTAAGAACTTGACAGATTCTTGTTCAGAGAATACTCAAGAATTGACAGTCTTAATCTAATACTATAGACCTCAGTAATTTATATATCTGATAGAATGAGATCTGTAGAAAGACTTCAGTGACTTGTTCAGTATTCATCTTATCACAAGACTTTAATATTACATCTTTATTCAGTCAGTTAATAATAACTAGAACATTCTTATAACTCTTACTCTCAGAGAGATTAATAGTGAAGTCAATTACTATATCTTATCAGATTCTATCAGAGACATTGAGTGATTTCTGTAGATCTTTTCTACAGTTCTTTTATAAGATGATGAAAGAACAGTAATTACAGTTTCAGATGAGTTATCTGATACTGTTTGATATCTCAGATCAGTAGAACTTTTGAGAGATTATTTAATACAGTTATTCATAACCTGAATAATTAGTTATACATAAATCATTCATCTCTTGCATTATTCAGATGTGTAAGAGTTCAGAGTGAGAGACTCAGTATTGTTTATAAAATCACAGAGTATTCTTATTATTGATTGAGCATTCTGAGATGTCAGTTCTTATACATAGTTCTGAGAAGAATCAGAGTGCTTCTTGATATACTGCTTCAGTGAGTGCTTGAAGAAGTTCATCAGCTTAGACTATTAGATATTATAATTCATTCAGTGTAGATTCAGAAGAAGTTGAGATATTAGTCATAGTTTGTAAAGAAGATGTTCTCATTGAAGAAATATATATAGTGTTATATGTTGTTTCATCTTAATCAACTAATATCTTCAGATTCAAAAGTCAGTGATCTCAGTTCATTATTATTATTATTATTATTCTTCAATTATAGATGTATACAGTTAGAGACTATAACATCTACCTGAGAACTTTTAGTTCTCAGGGTTTTTTCTATATCTATAAAGTTAACTATCATACATTCACCAATTTCAGATATGCAAAATCAGAAAATACCAGCTCAGAATACAAAAACTGTTTACAAATTACAGTATTTTAACATCTTCTGACACTTTGAAATCATTTGACAATATCATGACAAAAGAAAAGAGAACACAGTCTTAAAGATAGATACATTAAATTCATAGATAGACAGGAATTGAAAGAAAAAGATAAAGTAAAGAGAGACTGTAATAAAACAAATTATTAAAAGATAGTATATAGCTGTTTTAACAGACTATATCTGATTGATTTCCTTCACTTCATATTCAGATATTTCTGAATTTAGTCATTTTCTTGTAGCTGCTTGAGTTTCTGATAGAAAGTCTATTAAGTATTCAATTCCTGTCTCTGTTGAGAATAAGAATCTTATATTTAATTGATTTAGATTATACTTCTCTTTCAATCTGGCTCTGAGACTATTGTATAATGCACAGTACATTACAATATACTCAGGATTCTCATTTGCATTGCAGAATGAGCATTCTATTGAGTCAAATCTATCATCAAATCTTTGTATATAAGATTTGAAATAGTCATGTCCTAGTTTCAGCTGTATTATAGATGAGAATATTTTCTTTTTACATTTAATTGAACAAGATTTCCACTTGAGTTTTGTTTCAAATCTTGAATAATGTATACTCTTCTTTTGTTTCTGCCAGCTTTCATTTCACTTGTCTAAACATGATTCTTTTATTTTTCTCTTTATAAAAGATCAGAACATATTTGCTTGAATAGATCTGCTGAATTCTGAACTCTTTTTTACAGCTGAATCAGTCAATTCATTATCATGAATATTCATGTGAGCAGAAACTCAGTGTAAATGAATTATCAGCTTTAATATTCTTCTCTTTTGAATTTTCAAAACAGATTTTAAGATCAGTTCAAGATTCATTTGATCATTATGAATCTGACTATTTCTGAGTCTTTTTAAAGTAGCTTGACTATCAGAGAATATTCATGTCTCTTTCAAACTATTTCCTCTTTTATGAGATTTTATTTCAATAAGTTTGAAAGCTTTCACTATTACAAATAGTTCAGTATCAAAGACTTCAGATTCACAGTCTAAATTTCAGAAATCTGAGATAAAACTAATATTATCTTCAGTATAAGCAATGTCTGTGTCTAATCTATTCAAATTCTCATTTTTAAAGTCATCTGAATAAATCAGAATAGAGTCTTCTATATTGATTGTAGAAATTCTCTTCAAATGCTGTTCATATTCTTACTTCTTAGATAGTTCACTTATTTATAAATTTATAAGAGATTCAAGCTTTTCTCTTCAGAGAGATATCTTCTCATAATTCACTTTTTCAATATTTAAAGAAGAAAATTGATTTTTAATCAGTGAGTATAGTCTGTACAGTTGAGAAGATATTTTCTTTAAAGAATTATTTTCATTTCAATCAAGAAATCTATTTCAATTCAGTTCATTCTCAGAGTTAATTGATGAAAATGAACAAGAGACTCTTTCTCTGATTATATAATTTAAGCTTATCTTTATAACTCTCAGAGTATAGTTTATACAGGTCTTTTCAAATCTAATAGCAGAAGAAGAAATTGAAGCTTCAATTTCCATTGCTTTAATAGAAGATGATTTGAATGCTTTCAGAATTCTTCTCAAAGCTCTGTTTTACAGACTTTGAAAGAGTTCAGTGAAATTCTCTTGATTATTTCATCAAACTTGAACTTTATAATCAGCTACAGATATAATACAGGCTGTATATAACTGTCTGATAGCCTGGAAGAATAGACCTCTTTCTGTATTTAATAGTCTGATTATATTGTTCAATAGTCTTTCTATCTTGACAGTTCTTTGTTAAATGTGATATTTAAAATTCAACTTGAAGTTTAATCATACTTCTAATTATTTGACATTTACACTGAGTTTAATCTCTCTATTTAACAGAGTTAGAGATAGTTCTTTCTCATTGAATTTAGAAAAGAAATGAATTAACTCAGTTTTATTCATATTAAATTAAATTTAATTAATATCTGCTCTGACAAAGGTTTTCTTTGAAGCTTTTTCAATTACTTTCAAATTCTCTTTGATACTTTTTGAGCTGTAGACTAGCTCAATATCATTTATATAACTCAGAGATTGCACTATTCTCATATTTCTATTTTTGAATAGATATCCAGTGTATATTGTAAATAAAATAACTGAGATTGAAGATTCTTACAGTACTTCTACTTTTATCTCAGTCTTGTCTTATTTCATTTCATCAAAGAAAACTTGTATAATTCTTTTAGATATAAAACAGTTAACTCATTTTATTAGAGAAAGTGATAGTTTTAACATCTTCAAAGTCTGAATTAACTTTGACTTTGAAACATGATCAAATGCTTCTTTTATATCAATAAAAACTGCAGTTGAGACCAGATCTTCATCCTTTGCTATTTAAATATTATGAATAACTGAGAGAACAGTGTTAATTGTAGAATATTATTTTCCATCTCTCATTGATTCATTAAATAAAAGAGAATTACTAATAGAGCTTATAAAAGATAGTTGAGTAGCTATTATCTTTTCTAAAACCTTTTCTAGACAGTTCAATAGAGATATTACTCTATATAACTTAGAAATTGAAGTTTTTCTATTTGATTTTTCAAGAATCACTTCAGTGACTTCTCTTCAGCATTCACAATGATATTCATTTTTCAAGAGATTGAAAAAGAGCTCAAAATATTTATTCTTTAAGTAGAAGTATGTATTTTGAATAATTAAGTGATTAATTGAATCAGGCTCTGCAGTAGTTTTAACTGAACTTGAGAAGATAGCTGACTCTAATTCATCTTATATAAGATTAGACCATTCTCAGTCATTTTTATTAATATAGATGAGAAGTGATATATTCTCTTTCTCTGAATCTGAATCTGATAAGTTTTGAAAGAGAGTTCTTATAAAATCATGATATTTTTTCTCAAAAGAGTTTGCTGTATATGATTCATTCTGAAACTCATATTCTAAGCCTGAAAGTTTTGCTACACTTCTTGTTTTAGTATAGTTAAAAGCTTTAAAAACTTTCTTTTCTTATGCTTCTTCAAGAAATTTATTTCAGTAGTCTGTTTTAGCTCTTTTAATATCTGAAAAATATTCATTTCTGACAGCTTTGAACTCTTTATCAGAAATTACATCATTCTTTCAATCTCTTCTAGTAGTAGCTAATTGTTTTCTTTTAAATATGATATTCTTATTTCATCAAGATTTTGAATACTCAGAAGACTTTCTCTTTGAAATATTATCTTTAACACTTGTTAGAATAATAGATGTAATGAGCTTCACTCTATTCTTAAGCATTTCATTTGAGATATCTTGATCAGAATTTCAATATAGCTCACTCTGCCTTTTAGATTTTAACAGTCTTATGCTTTCTTCAACTGTCTTTCAATCAGCTTTTTCAAAGTTAAACTGATTAGAGAGAAGAGTGTAAGAGGCCTACGCCGAATAGATCGGTATCATATTGATAGGTCTTATATAACAAAGAGAAAAATGTTAGAGAAGGAAAAGAAAGAGAAAGTGTGAGAATCAGTGATCAAAGTGAATATTTATATGTGTATGTGATGATGTATGTAGTGGAGCTTCAGGGCGGAAGAATTTATATATGTTAGTAGTGACTGAGAATCAGTGATTGAGAATGGCTGAGAATCAGAGTGTATGTGTTTATAGCAGCTGAGAATCAGTGATCAAGAATGGCTGAGAATTGAGGTGTACATGTTCAAGAATGAAGTGATTGAAATCTGTGAAGTGTAACAGAATAGTCTATATGATTGATCAGGTGCAGCCTGTCACATTAGTCTCTCTCTTTCAGAAGCAGTTCTCATCAGTCAAGAACTGCTGTTTCAGATAACACAGAACTCAGAGTTCAGGTCAGTTGATCATAGCTGACTCATTTCACAAGATATTGTCAGTCACAGCTGCAGAGTCTCTTATCAAGAATATCTTCAATCTCTCACTCAAGTTCATTGTCTTCTTCTATAATCTCTGATGACTGTCAATTGAAAGTCAGTTGAGAAGGGAACAGATCAGTGACAGTGCAGTGAAGCAAGCTTGTGTGAAAGACATTATGAATCTCTGATAATGTGTCAAGATGATAGTTGTTACTATCTACAACTTCTATCACTTTATATCTGATATGACAGTAATCTAGTGTACAAGATGAATATGTGGTTTGTATGTTCTTGAGATTCAATTATACAAGGTCTTCTATCTTATACTGCTCTGCAGAATCTCATTGAATGTTGATTTAATCTTCTTAATCTTGTTTCACAGTTGTCATGAAGGTCTCTACTCAGTTACAGACATCTCAGAGCTTCATTACTATATTATCAGTGATTTGAATCAGACTGTGAGAGTTCAGTGTGAACTGTGTAGTCTCTAGAAGATTCAACACTTTTATATGATATCTGTGTGTAAGGAAGAACAGGCTTATATCTGTTGAAATGACATCTCAATCATTGATAGCAACCTCTGTGTGTAGAAGAAGGTCATGTCAATCATCTTATAAGTGATTACAGAACTTATGAAGATAATTCTTCATAGTCTGAATTGTTCATTCTGACACATCATCAGTCTCAGAGTGATAGACAGTTGATAGACAGTATATAATCTTGAGAACTTGACAGATTCTTGTTCAGAGAGTACTTATAAATTGACAGCTCTGATCTGATACTATAGATCTCAGTAATTCATGCATTCAATAGAACAGACTCTGTAGAAAAGCTTCAGTAACTTATTCAGCATTCATTTTATCACAAGATTTCAATATTATATCTTTGCTCAATTGATTCATGATGATCAGAATGTCTCTACAACTCTTACTCTCAGATAGATTAATAGTGAAGTTAATTACTACATCTTATCAGATTCTATCAGAAACATTGAGTGATTTTAGTAGATCTTTTCTATGATTCTTTCATGAGATAATAAATGAATAGTAATTGCAGTTTCAGATGAAGTGTCTGATACTGTTTAATATCTCAGGTCAATAAAACTCTCAGAAGATTATTCTATACAGTTATTCATAATCTGAATAATCAGTCATACATGAATCATGTATCTCTTGTATTATCCAGATGTGTAAGAGTTCAGAGTGAGAAACTCAGTATCATTTACAGAATTGTAGAGTATTATTATCATTGATTGAACATTCTGAGATGTTGATTCTTACATGTAATTTTGAGAGAAATCAGAATGCTTCTTGTCATACTGCTTCAGTGAGTGCTTGAAGAAGTTCATTAATTTAAGCTACTGTATGTCATAGCTCATCTAATATAGGTTCAGAAGAAGTTGAGATATCAGTGACAGTTCTAATTGAAGAAGCATATATAGTGTCATGAGCTGTTTCATCTTGATCAACTAGTATCTTTGAATTCAAGAGCTGATGCTCTTGATTCATTCAGTGAGTATCTGTTACATCAGATGACATATCTTACTCTTATCAAGAGAGAGCATCTGCCATCAAGTTCTAACTGTCTGAATGATAGTGTATTATAAAATGAAAGCAGCTTAAGAACTTAGATCATCACATCTGTTGTTTAATGAGTTTATAGATAGTTATGAAGTATTTGAGATTCTTATAATCTGTGACTATCTCAAATTCAGAGACACTTCAGAGTTCAGAGTCTCATTCTTCTAAACAGTGTATAATCATGAGAAGTTTCTTATCATAGATCTTATAATTGTATTCAGCAGAACTCAGTTTCTTAGATATAAAGACACATGATTGTAGAACATGTTCATCATTATTTTATAATATTACTTCTTCTATCACATAGTCAGAGAAATCAGCTTCAATAACTGTCTCATGATCAGAATTAAATATTATCAGCAGAGAAGTATTAATGAACATCTTCTTCATCTATATAAATGCAGCTTCAGTGTTCACTGATTATTGAAATACTGAGTCTTTCTTAGTGAGTTCTGTAAGTGATCTCATGATATCTGAGAAGTTTTATATAAATCATTAATAGAAGTTAGCAAATCTGATGAAGCTTTATATATCTTTCACAGTGTGCAGAGCCTTTTATTCAAGAATAGCAGAGATCTTCTCAGAATTCATTTAGATTCTCTTACCAGCTTCTATGATGAAATCTAAGTATTTAGTACTCTTGACTTCAAAATCACACTTGTCAATATCAATTGATAGTTCTGCTTCTCATAGTTATTGTAATACTCTTTACACATACTCTTGATATTTCTTTCTGAATTCATCAGTGAAGATGAGAATGTTATTTAGATAAGTAGGTATAAATTCATCAAGAAAGTCTCAGAGTGCTTAGTTGATATACTTCTGAAATATACTGAGAGAATTGATCAGTTCAAAGAGTGTGACTACTCATTCAAAGAGATCATATCATGTTTGAAATACTATAAGTCACTCATCTTCTTCAGTGATGCAGATCTTATGAAATATAATAATGATATCTAACTTTGTAAATTATTGAGCTTGTTCAATATGAGTTAGAGTTTCATTGATAAGAGATAAAGAATAACAATCTTTCTTTATTAATTTGTTCAATTCTCAATAATTCATACAGCACTGAAGTCCTTCATCTGGTTTCTTTGCAAAGAGAATAGAAGCTGTGATGAAAGAGTTACTAACATATATGAATTCTTTATTCAACAGATCATTGAGTGTCTTTCAAAGAAGAAGAAGTTCATCTCAGAACATGTTATAAAGAGTCTTATAATCACAGCTCAACCGCTCCACCACGAACTCGCTCGATTTTTCGAATAAGAACCCGCCGATAGATCCATCGAAAAGCCCTTGATCATACGAGCATTCTGACCCCATCGCCGACCGCATACCCTGTGTGGTGGTGGAGTTATCCAGCCAAACATGAACCAGACATTGTTCGAAACTCCTGTGTGGGATTATCCCCCATTCTCCCCTACCACACCACAACCCCGGGCCAAATTGCCATACAAATTGTAAGGTGAAGAGACCTAGCCATATGCACCAATCTTCTCGATTTTGGAAGATCCCCGATCTGTAGTTGTGAAGATATCTGAGGAGTGACCTTCATGAAAACCCTGTCCATCTTTGATGTTCCAAAACACCAACGCCAAGTCCCACCCTCGTACCGCCCTTCCTAATCTGGCCCATCCCCGGCAGAAAAATACAAAAAGATACCTCGGTGATAATATCAAGCATATAATCAACAGCCACTTCTGAAGTGCAACCTCTGCGGTCTGTCTTCAGTGTATCTAGACATCAACACCAAGTCTCACCCTCGTACCACCCCTCTCAATCTGGCCCATCCCCGGCAGAAAAGTACAAAAAGATACCTCAGCAACTGTATTTGATACATAATCAGCAGACACAACAACTATAAAATCAGTATACTTCAAGATCTGACTAAGCCTTTGATCCCTGCACAGTGAGATATATTAAATCTAGTTTTAATATCTCAATATTCAATAGATTCTGCCAGAGATTGAGAACAGCAACACTAGATTTCTATTGAATTTGAGAATTAACTCTATATTGATATAATCATTGACAAAGTCTTCTATTTTAAGATATAAATAACCAGTTTCTCTACATCTCACTGATAATATTTATATTATTATATAGAAACAGACTTATATTCTCTATAATATCAAGACTCTGAAGAGAAAAAGTCTTGATAGAGAGTATACAGTAGTGCATATCTTAGCAGTTTCTATCTCATTCTTCTGCAGCAGTTAATGTAAAAAAAAGATCTTAGAAATAGTTTTTTACTTCTCTTGAAAAAGTAAGATGTTTTTCTCTGGATTTTATACAATATTCTTACAAAGAATTAAAAACAGAGCTGTTTTCTATCATAATTTCATATTCTTTTAAGTAAGAATTACTTTTTCAGTGACTGAAGAGCTTTCATTAATACTTAATTCTTTTTTACACTCTCTATTAACTGATTTGAGTTGCACACTTGTTGTGTGAGAAGAATTGAATGATTTAAAATAAAATTGAATAGTTTTAATCAATTTCTCTGCAAAAAATTGATTTATTTTTTATCAGTTTTTCTCTCAAAAACTGTCATATTATCTGATTTATTATCAATTGATATCATACTTTTCCTCACTGTATCTCAAGAAAGAGATTATAAAGATTTTATTGATTTATCTCAAAAATCAATTTTAGTTTATCAGATTCTCTTCAAAAATCTAATCTAGTTACTGAACTAGTGTGAAAAAAATCAGATGTTTTATACATAAAAGTCTTTTATTCTTCTTTTGAAATAGTCTGATCAACTTTTCAATTGAAAACAGACTTAGAAACCTCTTAATTGAAACAGTCTGATCAACTTTTCAAAAGAGTTTAATACATATCTCAATTGAAACAGTCTGATCAACTTGTCATTGAGTCAGAACAATGAGTTCAAAAATACACTCAGTTGATGCGGAAAAAGATGCTTTCTCAAATGCTATTTCTGAGATTGAAATTCTGAAGAGAAGAAAGAAAGAAGAAATAGAGAAATAATAAGTTCTTGAAATACAGAAACTTGAAAAAGCAAGCAAGGTTCTTGAAAAGTAGTATCTGAGTGAGATGAATGAAGAAGTTCTGTTAATTCTTCATGCTCAGGCTAGACAACTACAGAAGATGATCAAGTTCAAACTTGGAATTTCAAACATAGTTTAAAAAACATTGAAAATTCTTAGTACAATTGCTGACTTCTCATCTTACTCTTCTTTCTCTTTTTCTACTTCTTCTTCTTCTTTGAATCAGAAGAAAACATATTCTCAAGCAGCTGAATCCGCTGTCTCTAAACCTGCTATCTCAAAATATGCTTAAAATCCTGAGAAAACTGAGAAGAATAATACTCATTCTTCTATTCATAGAAAAGTGAAGAAAAAAATGCAAAAGAAGAAAAATCTTTAAATCTTCAGAAATAAAAGACTTATTCTCAAAGTCTCAAATCAGAA
>NW_003101677.1:2030237-2031949 GCF_000003855.2 Blastomyces gilchristii SLH14081 | reverse complement strand
CAAGCAGTTGAGATTTCTACTTTTCAGATAGTTATAATCTACTATCTGATGATAGTGATTAAATCTACTCTACTCTCTTTAGTATGAATATACAATAAAACAATAAAAAAAGTTTAAAACTGTTTAAAAATCACATTTATTTAAAATAATGTGAATAGAAACTTAAATTACATTTATTCTTATCTTTAAATTGCATTTGAATAAAAAGTTAATTTTATACTACTTCAGAAGCTGAATTTTGATACTGAGCAAAAATATATCATTTCTCATTCAAGCTACTACTGCTTTTTATCTCAAAAGTCTGAGATAAAGTCAAGAGTAGTAATCTATGAAAGAAAGAGATTAAGATATTAATTTAATCTAAGATTTAATATCATGTCTGACTCTGATATTCTGATGAGTGATGTTATAGATAAAGAGAATAAGTTTGATATTATACAGCTTATAAATATCTATAATAAAAAGTCATTGAAGAAAAATAATAACATCTGAATAATTAATAGAGAATTTCTGAACATAACTTTATTAAGAAACTCTATAATTATAGAAGATTTCAATGCATATCATCTCTGATAGAATTCAGAATGTAAAAGAGCAGTAAGAGCTGATAACCTGATTGAATAAATCTTTGAGCATTTAATAGATTTAGTTAACAAGTCTGATTAATAAATATTCTTTAGAAAAGGCATGAAATAGAAATCTATTATAGATTTAATCTTCATATCATAAAATCTAATAGAAAAAAGACTTGTAAATTAATTTATTAATTCAAATAAGACATCAGAATCAGATCATAAGATTATTCAATTTAATATTGAACTGAGTGAGAAATAAATGAGTAAAAATTCTCTTCTCTCTAATCAGTTTAACTTTGAAAAAGCTAACTGAAAGACAGTGAAAGAAAGTATAAAACTGTTAAAATCTGAAAGACAGAGTGAGCTGTATTGAAATCCTGATCAAGATATCTCAAATGAAATGCTTGAGAATAGAGTGAAGCTCATTACATCTATTATTCTAGCAAGTGTTAAAGATAATATTTCAAAGAGAAAGTCTTCTAAGTATTCAAAATCTTGATGAAATGAGAATATTACATCTAAAAGAAAACAATTGACTACTGCTAGAAGAGATTGAAAGAATGATATAATTTCTGATAAAGAGTTCAAAGCTGTCAGAAATGAATATTTTTCAGATATTAAAAAAGCTAAAACAGACTGCTGAAATAAATTTCTTGAAGAAGTATAAGAAAAAGAAGTTTTTAAAGCTTTTAACTATACTAAAATAAGAAGTGTAGCAAAACTTTCAATCTTAGAATATGAGTTTCAGAATGAATCATATACAGCAAACTCTTTTGAGAAAAAATGTCAAGCTTTTATAAGAACTCTCTTTCAAAACTCATCAGATTCAGATTCAGAGAAAGAGAATATATCACTTCTTAACTATATTAATGAAAATGACTGAGAATGATCTGATCTTACTCAAGATGAATTAGAGTCAGCTATCTTCTCAAGTTCAGTTAAGACTGCTGCAGGGCCTGATTCAATTAATCACTTGATTATTCAAAATATATATTTCTACTTAAAGAATGAATATTTTGAGCTCTTTTTCAATCTCTTGAAAAATGAATATCATTCTGAATGCTGGAGAGAAGTCCCTGAAGTGATTCTTATAAAATCTAATAGAAACACCCCCATTCTCAAGTTATATAGAGTAAT
>NW_003101677.1:2021424-2029935 GCF_000003855.2 Blastomyces gilchristii SLH14081 | reverse complement strand
GTTTTATATCTAAAAGAATTATATAACTTTTCTTGATGGAATAAAATAAGACAAGACTGAGATAAAAATAGAAGTATCATAAGAATCTTCAATCTCACTCATTTTATTTGTAAATATACACTGTATATCTATTCAAAAATAGAAATATGAGAATAGTGTAATCTCTGAGTTATATGAATGATATTGATCTAGTCTACAGCTTAAAAACTATCAAAGAGAATTTGAAAGTGATTAAAGAAGCTGCAAAGAAAATCTTTATTAAAACAGATATTAATCAAATTTAATTTAATATAAATAAAAGAGAGTTAATTCATTTCTTTTCTAGATTCAATGAGAAAGAACTATCTCTAACTCTTTTAAATAGAGAGATTAAACCCAGTGTAAATGTCAAATGATTAGAAGTATGATTAAACTCCAAGTTAAATTTTAAATATCACATTCAACAAAGAACTATCAAGGCAGAAAGACTATTGAATAACATAATCAGACTATCAAATACAGAGAGAGATCTATTCTTCCAGACTATGAGATAGTTATATATAGCCTGTATTACATCAGCAGCTGATTATGAAGTTCAAGTTTGATGAAATAATCAAGAGAATTTCACTGAACTCTTTCAAAGTCTGTAAAACAGAGTCTTGAGAAGAATTCTGAAAGTATTCAAATCATCTTCTATTAAAGCAATAGAAATTAAAGCTTCAATTCCTTCTTCTGCTATTAGATTTGAAAAGACCTGTATGAACTATACTCTGAGAGTTATAAAGATGAACTTAAATTATATAATCAGAGAAAGAGTCTCTTCTTCATTTTCATTAATTAACTCTGAAAATGAACTGAATTGAAATATATTTCTTGATTGAAATGAAAATAATTCTTTAAAGAAAATGTCTTCTCAACTGTATAGACTATGCTCTCTGATTAAAAATCAATTTTCTTCTTTAAATATTGAAAAAGTTAATTCTGAGAAGTTATCTCTCTGAAGAGAAAAGCTTGAATCTCTTATAGACTTATAAATAAGTGAACTATCTAAAGAGAAAGAGTATGAACAGCATTTAAAGAGAATTTCTACAATCAATATAAAAGACTCTATTCTGATTTATTCAGATAACTTAAAAAATGAGAATTTGAATAGATTAGATACAGACATTGCTTTTACTGAAGATAATATTAATTTTATCTCAGATTTCTGAAATTTAGGCTGTGAATCTGAAGTCTTCAATGCTGAACTATTTGTAATAGTGAAAGCTTTTAAACTCATTGAAATAAAATCTTATAAAAGAGAAAATAGTTTGAAAGCAACATGAATATTCTCTGATAGTCAAGCTGCTTTAAAAAGACTTAGAAATAGTCAGATTCATAATGATCAAATGAATCTTGAACTGATCTTGAACTCTGTTTTGAAAATTCAAAAGAGAAGAATATCAAAGCTGATAATTCATCTACACTGAGTTCCTGCTTTATATGAATATTCATGGCAATGAATTGACTGATTCAGCTGTAAAAAAGAGTGCAGAATTAAGCAGATCTATTCAAAAAATTATGTCCTGGTCTTTTATAAAGAGAAAAATAAAAGAATCTTGTTTAGATAAGTAGAATGAAAGCTGACAGAAACCAAAGAAGAGTATACATTATTCAAGATTTGAAATAAAACCCAAGTGAAAATCTTGTTCAATTAAATGTAAAAAGAAAATATTCTCATCTATAATACAGCTGAAACTAGGACATGACTATTTCAAATCTTGTATACAAAGATTTAATGATAGATTTAACTCAATAGAATGCTCATTCTGCAATATAAATGAGAATTCTGAGTATATTGTAATGCACTGTGCATTATACAATAGTCTCAGAGTCAGATTGAAAGAGAAGTATGATCTAAATCAATTAAATATGAGATTCTTATTCTCAACTAAGACAGGAATTAAATACTTAATAGACTTTCTATCAGAAACTCAAACAGCTACAAGAAAATGGCTAAATTCAGAAATATCTGAATATGAAGAGGAGGAAATTGATCAGATATAGTCTGTTAAAACAGCTATATACTATCTTTTAATAATTTGTTTTATTAGTCTCTCTTTACTTTATCTTTTCCTTTCAATTTCTTTCTATCTATCTATTTAATGTGTCTATCTTTAAGACTGTGTTCTCTTTTCCTTTGTCATGATATTGTCAAATGATTTCAAAGTATCAGAAGATGTTAAAACACTGCAATTTGTAAACAGTTTTTGTATTCTGAGCTGGAATTTTCTGATTTTGTATATCTGAAATTGATGAATGTATAATAGTTAACTTTACAGATATAGGAAAAACCCTGAGAACTAAAAGTTCTCAGGTAGATGTCATAGTCTCTGACTGCATACATCTATAATTGAAGAATAATAATAATAATAACTTATAAGATAATTGACATGATCTTCTTCTATACATAGAGATTACTATCAATGACTGAGATACTATCTTAACAGGTGTAAGTCTGTCCTTTCTTATATATAATTATCACATGAAAGTGTTGAATCTTTTAGAGATTACACAGTTCATATCAAATTCTCACAGTCTGATTCAGATCACTGATAATATAGTAATAAAGCTCTGAGATACTTATAACTGAGCAGAAGTCTTCATAATAAGTACTAAATAAGATTAAGAAGATTAAATTACTATTTACTGAGATTCTCTTGAGTAATATAAGATAGAAGATCTGATATGATTGAATCTTAAGAATATGTAAATCACATACTCATCTTATACACTGAATCATTATTATATTAAATATAAAGTGATAGAAGTTCTAGACAGTTATAACTACTATCTTAACATATTATCAGAAATTCATAATGTCTTTTATACAAGCTTATTCTATTATGCTGTTACTGATCTATTCTCTTCTCAACTGATTTCTAACTGACAGTCATCAGAAATTATACAAGAAGATAATGAACTTAAATAAGACATTGAAAATATTCTTAACAAGAGACTCTGCAGCTGCAGCTGATAATATCTTATGAAATGAGTCAGCTATAATTATGTGATCTGCACTTTAATTTCTGTGTTATCTGAGACTGCAGTTCTTGATCAATGAGAACTATATATAATCTCACTTCAGAAAAGAGAGAGTTAATGTGACAGACTGTGTCTGATCAATTATATAGACTATTTCATTACACTTTATAGATTTTTATATTTCTGCTGAAAGCTCTGATTCTCAGTTGCTAATTCTCAGCTAAAAGACTCATAGAATTTCTATTCTTCTGCCCTGAAGTTTCACTATGTACATCACTGTGTATGTGTATAAATATTCACTCTAATCACTGATTTCTGCACTTTCTCTTATCTTTTCTTCTCTAACATTTTTCACTTTATTATATAAGACTCATATATATTATACCAATCTATTCAGCGTAGACCTCTTATATATATAATGAATAACTTGAACTTATCTGACTACTCATATCTTTTGCTTCATAGACTTAATATTGATATATAACAGTGTGTTCAGAATTAGTATTATGAAATCAGAAGAGTTCTTCAGACTCTATCAGTATTTTATAAGCAGTATATAGACTAATTTAATTCACAATTTTATTTAAGAAATTATAAACACTTATATCATTATCACTGATCAGATACTGAAATTAGTTCTCTATCTACTGTGTTTTATAATCATTCAAGATTAAGAATAAATATAACTTGCTAATTTATAAGTTATATTTAAACATTCTTAAAATACTCTGAGATCTGAAGTATAATGTGAAACAAGAGTGAAGTATAAATACAAGTATTACTGAACTCAAACTTTAAGTCAGTCTCTATATCTAGATCTGTATCAAGAGCTTCTTTTAGACAGACATATAAGTCTTCCGTAGCAGCTGTTTATGTCTTAAGTTAGAATAGTTGTATTTGTATGAAAGAGATACAGTTTATATAAAATTGTAATATAACTTACTGAAACTGTGACTGTACTTATACATATTTCATTTAAGAAGTATAGTATCAGCTATAGCTTCTTGAGTAGTAAGTATTATATTAACTATTTTTTTACTACTTATATCATCTTTCTTACTAACTTGCACTATTATATATAAATTGTAAATATTATTAAAATAGAACTCAGCTCTCTATATCTGTGATTCACTTAAACTCTGAACTTTGAAGTCTGTTAAAATGAATACAGTGTCTTTAACTCTGTATATATTTACTGAGAAGTATGTAATTTTATTATTATTGTTAATCTTTTTAAGAAAAGTATTGATACCTTCTATATTATCACTGATCTCATTATTCTTATATTCATATTCAGTAGTAATTAGAAATCAGTTTATCTCAAGATTCTCATATTAAGAATGAGATTAGTAGAAAAGCTTGTCATTGTCATTCAGGAAGTATTTCTCTTTTTTAAGTGTATTGACTTTATCTGAAATATAAGTTCTCTTATACTTATTATGGTAACATTCAATTGCTCAGAGATCAATATAAGTAGTACTATCAAGAATTATATTATCTTTCTCACTCTTAACTGTTGCTTTAACATTGATCACCTTCAAATTGTCAATGATAATATTAGATGACTTATTGATGCCATCTTGCTGAGAGTTAGTCAAGAGAGCAATTAAGCAATTGAATATCACTGAATCTGTTCAAGTCAGCTCAGGGTTAATTGTACATACATGTGTAAAATGCTGGGTACTCTAAACATATCAATGATGGAAACAGAGCCTATACCCTGGCCTGTGCTACCCTCTCTGCCACTAATATTGAAGGCAATGACTCTACCATCAACCTCAATACGTTGCCAATTGAATCCCCAGTCCCAAATCATTTGAAATGCAGTGAGGCAGCCATTGAACTTGAGATTCATTGCTGTATACTGCTGTATGCCGGCGATACAAGAAATGATACTAAGGCTGATGACCCTTGCAAAACACTTGACATTTTTATAACCTGCGATCTCAGAGTTCTGTCTCTGACTGCTGCTTGTCAGACCCTCACAAGCATTTGACTACATCTTTGATGAACAGTTGGTCAGAAAGGTTGACTTGTAAAGACAGTGTTCATGTTGATGAAAGTGATATTATTCCTGATACTGCAGAATCCTTTAAATATAGTTTAAATTTTTTATCAATATTTTGACACTTTTTCAGTAATATTTTGATGACTCTGATTCGAAAATTTTGCTGATGTAGTCTAAATTTGTATTAAAGATATTTCTGATGAATACCTCAGCCTTCGCAAGGCGGCGGTTTCTCTTATTCAATTTGTTTCCTTGTTTTTGACATCATTGCAATGTTGAATCGCATTCAACATGTCACTCGGCGGATCAAGCGCACTCTGCATAGTAACAAGGACAAGTAGGGTGTTTAGTTGCCAAATCATGCTGTAATCAGGTCCGGAAGACACTTGGCTACTTCTGAGTATTGTTCATTATCTATATGCCGATATTTTTGTGTATTTTCAACTCTTTTATTTGACATAAATATGACAAGGGAAATTCTTCTAGAACACTTAGAACACATTTCAGCTATATATATGTGTGTTGAACCAAGAAAAACAAATTATGTCTCTGTAATAAGGCGATGCCTGAGAAGCTGCAGGATGAGAAGGTGTTGTTGAAGCAGCACAAACCGAATTCAATTGGCCAACTGAAGAGGAGTTTCATACTTGTTGCTGAGCACATGTCTAGCATATGTATTGAATGCGACCAATAGTGTGGAAAAACCGCTTACAATCAAGTAATGATGACAATCCTCAATATAATTCTAGGTTCTAGATTTTCTTATATCAGAGCTGATTGATATTTTTCTCCTTTCATATTTGTCTCAAACTGGCATTAAACTTGTATTGACTGTTCAACTATTTACTTCTCTTCATAGCAATCTGTAGAGATTCACATGCTTATAGCTGTTTTAACAGACTATATCTGATCAATTTCCATCTCTTCATATTCAGATATTTCTGAATTCAGTCATTTTCTTGTAGCTGCTTGAGTTTCTGATAGAAAGTCTATTAAGTATTTAATTCCTGTCTCAGTTGAGAATAAGAACCTTATATTTAATTGATTTAAATCATACTTCTCTTTCAATCTGGCTCTAAGACTATTATATAATGTACAGTGCATTATAATATACTCAGGATTTTCATTTACATTGCAGAATAAGTATTCTATTGAATTAAATCTATCATCAAATCTTTGTATATAAGATTTGAAATAATCATATTGTAGTTTTAACTGAATTATAGATGAGAATATTTTCTTTTTATATTTAATTAAACAAGATTTCTACTTGAGTTTTATTTTAAATCTTGAATAATGCATACACTTCTTTTATTTCTATCAGCTTTTATTTCATTTATTTAAATAAGATTCTTTTATCTTTCTCCTTATAAAAGATCAGAATACTGTTTTTTGAATAGATCTGTTTAATTCTGAACTGTTTTTAAAAGCTGAATCAGCTAATTCATTATTATGAATATTTATATAAGCAGAAACTTAGTGCAGATCAATTATCAGTTTTAATATTCTTTTCTTTTGAATTTTTAAAACAGAATTTAAAATCAGTTCAAGATTCATTTGATTACTATAAATCTAACTATTTCTAAATCTTTTTAAAGTAGCTTAACTATTAGAAAATATTCATATCTCTTTCAAACTATTTTCTTTTTTATAAGATTTTATTTTAATAAATTTGAAAGCTTTCACTATTATAAATAGTTCAATATCAAAGACTTCAGATTCACAGTCTAAATTTCAGAAATCTGAGATAAAATTAATATTATCTTCAGTATACACAATGTCTATATCTAATCTGTTCAGATTCTCATTTTTTAAGTTATCTGAATAAATCAAAATAGAGTCTTTTATATTGATTGTAAAAATCTTCTTCAAATACTGTTTATAGTCTCTCTCTTTAGATAGTTCACTTATTTACATGTCTATGAGAGATTCAAGCTTTTCTCTTCAGAGAGATATCTTCTTATAATCAACTTTCTCAATATTTAATGAAGAAAATTTATTTTTAATCAGTGAATATAGTCTATATCATTGAGAGAGTATTTTCTTTAAAGAATTATTTTCATTTCAATCAAGAAATCTATTTCAATTCAGTTTATTTCCTGAGTTAATTAATGAAAATGAAGAAGAGACTCTTTCTCTGATCATATAATTTAAGCTTATCTTTATAACTCTCAGAGCATAGTTCATACAGATCTTTTTAAATCTAATAGTAGAAGAAGAAATTGAACCTTCAATTTTCATTAGTTTAATAGAAGATAATTTAAATACTCTTAAAATTCTTCTCAGAGCTCTGTTTTAAAGACTTTGAAATAGTTCAGTAAATTTTTCTTAGTTATTTCATCAAACTTGAACTTCATAATTAGCTACTAAGATAATACAGACTATATATAACTGTCTCATAGTCTGGAAGAACAGATCGCTCTCTGTATTTAATAGTCTGATTATACTATTTAATAGTCTTTCTGTCTTAATAGTTCTTTGTTGAATATGATATTTAATATTTAACTTAAAGTGTAATCATACTTCTAATTATTTGACATTCAAACTGAATTTAATCTCTTTATTTAAAAGAGTTAGATATAGTTCTTTCTTATTGAATTTAAAAAAGAAATGAATTAACTCAGTTTTATTCATATTAAATTGAATTTAATTGATATCTGCTCTAATAAAGATTTTCTTTACTGCTTTTTCAATCACTTCTAAATTCTCTTTGATTGTTTTTTGAACTGTAGACTAAATCAATATCATTCATATAGCTTGAAGATCTCACTATTTTCATATCTCTATTCTTGAATAGACATGCAGTGTATATTACAAATAAAATGAGTAAGATTAAAAATTCTTACAGTACTTGTATTTTTATCTCAGTTTTATCTTATTTTATTTCATCAAAGAATTATTATTATTATTATTATTCTTTCATTATACTCATATGCAAGCGGAGCTTATGATGAGTTCTTGTGTGATGTTAAATACAGGCCAAGTGTTGGTTATACAGGAGGAAATACAGGTGTTGAGACTATGTCAAGATAACAAGAACATAGGAAATACAAAGGAGTGACAATTAGATACATGCGATAATAACTTCCCAGCCCAGGAACATAGAGCGATTTATTGAAGCGATTTGTACACCTCTGTATTTATTAGAGACCTGACATGCTTGAGTTCCGGATTTAATATATCCCCTGCGGGTTGCGAACTCACACGCTTTTGGTTTCGCACGCCAAGGCGCTCCCGGGTGGCCACATTAATCATCCGGCCATCGGGGCTTCATCAAAGAATAGTTATATGAGTCTTTTAGATATAAAACAGGTGAGTCATTTTATTAGAGAAAGTGGAGGTTCATATCTTCCAAGGTTGAATCATTTTTTGACTTGGAAATAGGATTAAATGAATCTTTATGGTCAGTAGAACTGCAGTAAAGATCGGAACCTCCTGTTGTACTATTTGAACGATTATGAATAACTGACAAGAGACGGGGTAATTACAGAGTATTGTTA
>NW_003101677.1:2016636-2021077 GCF_000003855.2 Blastomyces gilchristii SLH14081 | reverse complement strand
GATAAGTTTTGAAAGAGAATTCTTATAAAAGCTTTATATTTGTCTCAAAAGAATTTGCTGTATATAATTCATTCTGAAACTTATATTTTAAGACTGAAAATTTTGCTACACTTCTTATTTTAGTATAGTTAAAGACTTTAAAAACTTCTTTTTCTTATGCTTCTTCAAGAAATTTGTTTTAGTAGTTCATTTTCACTCTTTTAATATATGAAAAATATTCATTTCTGATAGCTTTGAACTCTTTATTAGATATTATTTCATTCTTTCAATCTCTTTCAACAGTGACTAATTATTTTCTTTTAGATATGCTATTCTCATGTCATCAAGATTTGAAATACTTAGAAGACTTCTTCTTTGAAATATTATCTCTAATACTTGTTAGAATAATAGATGTAATCAGCTTTACTCTATTCTCAAGCATTTCATTTGAGATATCTTGACTGAGATTCTAATAGAGCTTACTCTGTTTTTCAGATTTTATCAGTTTTATACTTTCTTCAACTGCTTTTCAATCAGCTTTTTCAAAGTTATACTAATTAGAGAGAAGAGAATTTTTACTCATTTATATTTTACTCAGTTTATTATTAAATTGAATAATCTCATGATCTCATTCTGATGTCTTATTTGAATTAATAAACTAGTTTATAAGTCTTTTTTGAATTTGATTTTATAATATGAAGATTAAATCTATAATAGATTTCTGTTTCATGTCTTTTTTAAAGAATGTTTATTAATCAGACTTGTTAACTAAATCTATTAAATGCTTAAAAGTTTATTTAACTAGTGTATCTACTTTTACTACACTTTCACATTCTGAATTCTATCAGAAATAATATACATTGAAATCTTCTATAATTATAGAGTTTTGTAATGAAGTTATATTTAAAAATTCTTTATTAATTGTTCAGATATTATTATTTTTCTTCAATAACTTTTCATTATAGATATTTATAAGCTGTATAGTATCAAACTTATTCTCTTTATCTATAATATCACTCACTGGCATATCAGGGTCAGATATGATATCAAATCTTAAATTAAATTAATATCTTGATTTCTTTCTTTCATAGATCACTACTCTTGACTTTATCTCAGACTTTTGAGATAGAAAGCAGTAGTAGCTTGAATTAGAAATGATGTACTTTTACTCAGCATCAAAATTCGGTTTTCAAAGAAGTATAAAGTCAACTTTTTATTCAAATGCAATTTGAAGACAAGAATAAATATGTGGCGGGCTGCGCCTGATCATTATATAGACTATTTCATTACACTTCATAGATTCTGCTGAAAGCTCCGATTCTCAATCATTCTCAATTATCAATTTTCAGCTAAAAAACTCACAGAATTTCTATTCTTTCACCCCGAAGCTTCACTGTGTATATCATTACATACACATATAAATATTCACTCTGATCACTGATTCTCACACTTTCTCTTTCTCTTCCTTCTTTAATGTTTTTCACTTTTTTATATAAGACCTATATATTATATTAATCTATTCAGTGTAGATCTCTTATACTTGAAAAATGTTCATTATCTTCTTATTAGAAATGATTACTTATTGAGAAGATATCTACACGCGTAATAACATGTAAGAAATAGTTAAGCAGACACTGAGTTCTTAGATAGAAGCTTGCTCATCAGTCACTCTGACTTCATAACAAGATCTTACAAAGAGAATAAGATTTTACAAAGAGAATATCAGTAAAACATCTGAGAGTTCTGATACAGACATATAAGATATTTATATAATTACACTTCTTCTGATTTCATAGTTATCACACATTTGACAAACATCATATCTAACAACAATATGAGAGAATTCTCAACATGAGCATAGATGCAATATCACAGTAACTTCAAACAATGTTGAAATTACAATAATAATAAATAGCTGATATGCATGCAATTCAATAACATCAGTATGAAGAGATTTAATAATTGTCTCGATAAGAAATCTCTGTACAGACAATCTCAACACTGATAGAATTAAATATAGACATAATACAGATGCTGAAGAAATGCTTAAATACTTCTGTATATTTTAATACTTCTGATCTCACTCTCTACTCATCATGAAGATTGAAAATACTTACAAAACTAAGTGTAGATGAAGATATCATCAGTTTACTAATTAATCAAGATTGATATATTAATAAGTAATTGAAGAATTACATGAAACAGAAGTTTCATTCATGAATAAAAGCATGTAAATCAGTGTTGTAAATGTCTGATAATATCATCAAACATCTTGATATTCTGTTTCAGAATACTGCTATGCAATAGAAAGTATTAAATTGATTACAGAGTGTCTGACAGAGAAACATTTCTCTCACAACATTTATTTCTGACTTTGACATCAAGATTCTAGAAGCAGATAATCAATCTTGAGAGAATCAAATAAAGATTAGCATGCTTAAGAAGACATTAACTTTTGAACTCTTACAGACTCTTATAAGTGTAAATAAAGACTCAACTTATGAAGACTTCTACACACAACTTCAGACATTGAATGATCATCTTAACAAGCTTAAGAGTATACAATACAGAAGAGTGATAGAAGATAATACATCTCAGTCACTCATACATCTATACTGAAGAATAACAACAATAATACAGATGTCATGAACTGACTAGACTTGAATATCTATATATAAGTAAGAGTCTCTGCTATCTGAACAGGCTTCTAAGTTTCTGAGATTACTTCTGAAGAAGTTGCTGACTGACATCAATGTAAGATGTGTATTAATTGTAACTGATCAGAACACATCACTTTCAATTACTGATTAATCTATATATCTTCTTACTCAAGAGAAAGATCGGTGTCTTCTTACTCAAAGAATGAATCAGCATCTGTTCATATTAATCACATTATATTAGAGAAAGATTCAGAAGATAACTATAAAAATGCTTTAATAAAACAGGAAAAAGATTAGCTTCTATTCAAATTTATAAACAGAAGCTTGAAGAGGTCAGATAATAATAATTTAAAGAGAAAATAATAATGAATACAATTCTTATATTTACTGTGATGAATAACATATATAATATGAAGATCATGATAGATAGCAGTCTATGTCACTATGCAATAATTAAATCTTCAGTTATAAGACATTATAACCTTCAGTGTATTCTCTTATTAAAACCTTCACTTCTTGCAGAATTTAATAATTCAAAAGACATTTACATCTGTTATATAATAAAACTAAATATAGATATCAGAGAACATTAATATGAAGATGTCTATATATATAAAGTTGATAATCTTGATTGTAATCTTATGTGAGAACTTGCCTGACTATCTGAATAAGATATCTTATTAAATACTTGAAACAGAAGCTTAATATTCTCTAATAATAATAGAGTTCATGAAGATAATATTCATAAGACTATGAATCTGACACAGATCTCTGTTAACATCTATAAAATACTCTGAAGAAGTAGTTACTGAAAAGATTACTGATAGTAAAATTATATAAAAATCTATTTTATCAGTCTGACTAATCTTAAGAAAGCTCTAGAAAAGTTATCTTATACTATAATAATAGATTCTCATACTAAACTGTCTTAATAATATTATGAATATCTAGATGTCTTCTGATAAGATAATATTATGAATATACCTCTCTTACAAGACTCAGAAGTAAATCACAGTATTAAGTTAGAGAAGAAGAATGATAAGAACTCTGAATTATTATAAGATCTTCTTTATAATATATTCTGAGATGAACTTCTTCTTCTTTATAAGACACTCAATGATCTGTTAAGTAAAGAATTCATACATATTAGCAACTCTTTCACTGCAGCCTCTATTCTCTTTGCAAAGAAATCAGATAAAGAACTTCAACTCTGTGTGAACTATCAAGAACTGAATAGATTTATAAAGAAAGACTGCTATTCTTTATCTCTTATCAATGAAATTCTAGCCTATATCAGACATGCTCAATGATTTGCAAAGCTAGATATCATTACTATATTTCATAAGATTTACATGGCTGAAGAAGATGAGTGACTTACAGCATTTCAAACATAATATAGTCTCTTTGAATAAGTAGTCACACTCTTTGAACTGACTAATACTCTCAGTACATTTCAGAAGTATATTAACTGAGTACTCTGAGATTTTCTTAATGAATTTATATCTGCATATCTTGATAACATTCTTATCTTCACTGATGAGTGCAGAAAAGAATATCAAGAACATGTATAAAAGATATTACAATAACTATAAGAAGTAAAACTACTGATAGATATAGACAAGTATAATTTTAAGATTAAAAGTATACAATATCTAGACTTTATCATAGAAGCTGATAAGAAAATCTGAATGAATTCTGAGAAAGTCTCTGCTATTCTTAAATGAGAGACTCTGCATACTATAAAAGAAGTATAAAGCTTTATCAGATTTACTAACTTCTATCAGTGATTTATATAAAACTTC
>NW_003101677.1:2008089-2016536 GCF_000003855.2 Blastomyces gilchristii SLH14081 | reverse complement strand
GGCATAAAGTTACTATTTTTAAAGATTTTAAGGTTTTTTTTAGCTATTTTTAATTCTTTAAAAGGTAACACTTTTTGATAATGTTCAAATGAGATTTAAAGTCATTTAAAGCAATAAAAATAATTTAAATTGAGAAGTAGAAATCATGGTCTCATTTGAAAAATGTGATAAGAGTAGACAGTAGGTCTCACTGGAACAGTATGAAACTACTATTTAATGTTAAAACTGTGTAATGAGATCGGTTAAATTGATAATAAGACTATCAAAAAATCTGGTCCTGATCTCAGACACGGTTACACGGTCAGTCTATATAAGATCACTTACAGAACTTATTAAGAAGAACTTAGTATTTTAATGATCAGCAGACACTGAAGCTGCATTTATACAGATAAAGAAGATATTCATTAATATCTCTCTACCAATAATATTCAATTCTGATTATAAGACAGTTATTAAAGTTAATTTCTCTGACTATATCACACAAGAAGCTATATTATAATATAATAATGAAGAAGTCTTACAATTATATATCTTTATATTCAAGAAACTAAGTTCTGCTAAATGCAATTATGAGATCTATAATAAGAAACATTTTATAATTATATACTGTCTAGAAGAATGAGACTCTGAACTCTGAAGTATCTTCAAATTTGAGATAATTACAGATTATAAAAATTTCAAGTATTTAATAATCACTTATAAGCTTATTAAATATCAGATGTGATAATCTGAGCTATTAAGCTGTTTTCACTTCACTATACACTACTGCTCTGACAGTCAGAATTTGATAACAGATGCTCTCTTATGACAAGAGCAGAATATATCATTTAATATGACAGACACATATTGAATGAACTGAGAATATCAGCTTCTGAATCTGAAGATATTTCTTAATCACAATGAGATCACTTATGATATTATACACACTTCACTGATCAGAACATCTCTCAAATCTACACTGAATAAATTATAATATCTGACAGCTTAAACTGATGAACTTCTTCAAACACTTATCAAAGTACTATATCAAGAAGCACTTTGATTTCACTCAGAACTATATATAACAACTAATATCTTACAATACTTAATCAATGACAATAACACTCTACAATTTTATAAATGACACTGAGTCTCTCACTTTAAACTCTTATACATCTGAATAATGCAAGAGATGTATAATTCTTGTATAACTAGCTATTCAAATTATAAATAACTGTATTAAGTAATTTCTCAACAGTTCTACTGATCTGAGATATTAAATAGTATTAGATATTTTATTTAAAACTGTAATCATTATTCTTCTATTATCTTGTAAAAGAACTGTAGAAAGAATCTACTGAAGTCACTCAATATTTCTGATAGAATCTGATAAAGATGTAGTAATTAACTTCACTATTAATCTCTCTAAGAGTAAGAGTTATAAGAATATTCTGATTATTATTAACCTGATTGAGTAAGAATGTAATATTGAAGTCTTGTAATAAGATAACTACTGAATAAGTTACTGAAATCTTTCTATGAAGCTCATTCTATTGAATGTATAACTTACTGAGATCTATAGTATCTGATTAAGACTGTTAATTTATAAGCATTCTCTGATGAAGAATTGGTTAAGTTCTCAAGATTATATATTATTTATCAACTGCCTATTACTCTGAGACTGATAATATGTCAGAACAGATAATTCAGACTGTAAAGAATTATCTTTATAAGTTCTGTAACTACTTATAAGATGATTAATATAATCTTCTTCTATATACAGATATTGCTATCAATGACTGTAATACTGTCTTAATAGATATAAGCTTATTCTTTCTTACACATAGTTATCATATAAATGTATTGAATCTTCTAGAAATTACACATTTTACACTGAATCTTTACAGTTCAATTCAGATAACTGATAATATAGTAATAAAACTTTAAGCTGTCTGTGACTGAGCAGAGGTCTTTATAACAACTGTGAAACAAGATTAAGAGAATTAAATTAGTGTTCACTGAGATTCTGCTGAGTAATATAAGATAGAAGACTTGATGTAATTGAATCTTAAGAATATACAGACTATATATTTATCTTATACACTAAATTATTATTATATTAAATATAAAGTAATAGAAGTTCTAGATAATTATAACTACTATCTTAACACATTATCAGAGATTTATAATATCTTGTATATAAGCTTGCTCTTCTGCACTGTCACTGATCTGTTCTCTTCTCAACTGATTTTCAACTGACAGCTGTCAGAAATCATAGAAGAAGATAATGAACTTGAATGAGAGATTGAAGATATTCTTGATAAGAGATCTCACAGCCGCGGCTGATAATATCTTGTAAAATAAGTTAGTTATAATTGTTTGATCTGAACTCTGAGTTCTGTGTTATCTGAGACTGCGGCTCTTGACTGATGAGAACTATGCATGATCAGAGAAGAAGAGAATTAATATGACAGACTGCACCTGATCATTATATAGACTATTTCATTACACTTTATAGATTTTACTGAAAGCTCTGATTCTCAGTCATTCTTGATCATCAATTCTTAGCTGAAAAATTCACAGAATTTCTATTCTTTTACTCTGAAGCTTTATCATATACATCACTATGTATATATATAAATATTCACTCTGATCACTGATTCTCACACTTTCTCTTTCTTTTCCTTCTTTAATGTTTTTCACTTTGATATATAAGATCTATATATTATACTGATCTATTCAGTGTAGATCTCTTACAAAATACAATTTGAGTTTCTATTCACATTGCTTTGAATAAATGTGATTTTTGAAGAGTTTTTAAACTTTTTTTATTGTTTTTATTGTATATTCATACTAAAAGAGAGTAGAGATAGAGTAGAATCTAATCACTATTATCAGATAGTAGATTATAACTATTTTGAAAAGCAGGAATCTCAACTGCTTACATTCTACCTAGTTTATTATCAGAATCATTTCTCAATTCTCTAATCTTAACAGAAGTTTGAGAATTCAAATTCTATTTACATTTAACTGAAGAATTGAAGTTTAAAGATTTAGATAATTGAGAATTTCTTCTTTTTAAGTGTACAGTTGTAGATTTACTAGCTTGACTATTCTCTTCAGTTTTAGATTCACTTTGAGCTTCATCTTTTCTTCAGTTCTTCTGAGTTCTTGAAGTAAATACATATTCCTTTGAGCTAGATGCATGTTTTTTTTACAATTGAAGCACTTAAGCAGAGTATGTTGACATATTTCACCTCTTTTTAAGCATGTTTCATATTTATACTTACTAGTTTTGTGATCTCTAGCATAGAATGTATATTTTGAGTCTCTGAAACAAGAGATTGTAAAGTATTTATATCTTTGACAGTTTGAACATTGTATTTGAGCTTTGAGATTCATTCTTAAGTCTTTGTATTCATGAACTCTTATTTTCAAACCTGCTACTCTTACTTCAGAGATTCTTGATTATTTAAGTGTTTTTATATATACTAGAATAGAGACATTTCTTCTACTCTATCTGAACTTAATTGAATTAAGTTATACAGACTCTTTTCTCAGTTGAATAGAATTGTATTCTTCTAATTTATTTTTGAGAAGTAGCATTTCTTCTTCACAGTCAAAAATTTCAACTGAAATATTATAAAGAATGAATTTATCTCACTTTTCATCTCTCTTAGATAGAATTATTGTGTTTAACAAAGATTCTATAACTGATTTTCAGAGATTCTCATTCTGAATAAGAAATTCTATACTGAATTCAAGCATTGTAGTCAGAATAATAAAATTTTCAAAGAAACATAACTCAATTAAAGCTATAACTGATTTTTGAACTTCAATATCAGTTATTAACTGAGATAAAAACTGCTGATTAATTTTATTTCTGATTCTCAAAATGAGATTTGAGTTTAGCTTGTTTCTCTGCAAGAGCTTCTGATTTGAGAATTTGAGAATAAGTCTTCTATTTCTGAAGATTTGAAAGTTTTTCTCTTTTTGCATTTTTTTCTCTTCTTTTCTATGAATAGAAGTATGAGTAATATTCTTCTCAGATTTCTCAGAATTTTGAGCAGGTTTTAAGACAGCAGATTTAGAAACAGCAGATTCTACTGCTTAAGCATATATTTCCTTCTAATTTAAAGAAGAAGAAGAAGAAGTAAAGAAAGAAGAAGAAAAAGATAAAAAGTCAGTAATTGTACTAGAAATTTTCAATGTTTTTTGAACTGTGTTTGAAATTCCAAGTTTGACCTTAATTATCTTCTGTAGTTATCTAGTCTGAGTATGAAGAATTAACAGAACTTTTTTATTCATCTCACTCAGACACTGTTTTTCAAGAATTTTATCTGCTTTTTCAAGTTTCTGTATTTCAAGAACTTATTGTTTCTTTATTTCTTCTTTCTTTCTTCTCTTCAGAATTTCAATCTCAGAAACAGCATTTAAGACAGCATTTTTTTTCACATCAACTGAGTCTATTTTTAAACTCATTTTCTTTACTTAATAAAAAGTTAATCAGACTGTTTCAATTGAGAGATTTATTGAACTCTTTTAAATTGAAAAGTTAGTCAGACTGTTTCAATTGTGAGATTTATAAGTCTATTTTCAATTGAAAAGTTGATCAGACTAATTCAAAAGAATAATAAAAGACTTTTATGTATAAAACACTTGATTTTTTTCACACTAGTTCAGTAACTAGATTAGACTTTTGAGAAGAACCTAATAAACTAAAATTGATTTTTAAGATAAATCAATAAAATCTTTACAATCTCTTTCTTAAGATACAATGAGAAAAAGTATGATATTAATTAATAATAAATCAGATGATATAACAGTGTTTAAGAGAAAAACTAACAAAAGATAATTCAATTTTTTGCAGAGAAATTAATTAAATCTATTCAATTTTATTCTTATTCTTATTATTATTATTATTATTCTTTTATTATACTCATATACAAGCGGAGCTTATGATGAGTTCTTGCATGATGTTAAATACAGGTCAAGTGTTGATTATATAGAAGGAAATACAGATGTTGATATTATATCAACATAATAAGAACATAGAAAATACAAAGAAGTGATAATTAAATATATACAATAATAACTTCTCATCTCAGAAATATAGAGTGATTTATTGAAGCGATTTATACACCTCTGTATTTATTAGAAACCTGAGGTGCTTGAGTTCTGAATTTAATGTATCCCCTGCGGGTTTCGAACTCACACATCTTAATTTCTCATATCAAGGCGCTATCAGATGGCCGCATTAACCATTCAGTCACTGAGGCTTAATTTTATTCTAAATCATTCAATTCTTCTCACATAACAAGTGTGCAACTTAAATCAGTTGATAAAGAGTCTAAAAAAGAATTAAGTATTAATAAAAGCTCTTCAGTCACTGAAAAAGTAATTCTTACTTAAAAGAATGTGAAATTATAATAGAAAACAACTCTGTTTTTAATTCTTTGTAAGAATATTGTATAAAACTCAGAGAAAAACATCTTACTTTTTCAAGAGAAGTAAAAAACTAATTCTAAGATTCTTTTTTTACATTAACTGCTGCAGAAGAATGAGATAGAAACTGCTAAGATATGTACTACTATATACTCTCTATCAAGACTTTCTCTCTTCAGAGTCTTGATATTATAGGGAATATAAGTCTGTTTCTATATAATAATATAAATATTATCAGCAGGATGTAGAGAAACTGATTAGTTATATCTTAAAATAGAAGACTTTGTCAATGATTATATCAATATAGAGTTAATTCTCAAATTCAATACAAATCTAGTATTGCTGTTCTCAATTCCTTGCAGAATCTATTGAATATTGAGGTATTAAAACTAGATTCAATATATCTCACTATGCAGAGATTAAAGACTCAGTCAGATCTAGACTGATTATATGACTGTGTCTGAGACCAGAATCAGATTTTTTGATAGTCTTATTATCAATTCAACTGATCTCATTACATGATTTTAACATTGAATAGTAGTCTTATACTGTCTCAGTGAGACTTACTATCTACTCTTATCACATTTTTTAAATGAGATCATGATTTTCACTTCTCAATTTAAATTATTTTTATTGCTTTAAATGACTTTAAATCTCATTTGAGTGTTATCAAAAAGTGTTACTTTTTAAAAAATTAAAAATAGTCTAAAAAAAACCTTAAAATGTCTAAAAATAGTAACTTTATACCAAGAATGAGACTAAATGAAATTAAATGAAATCACTTTCTTATTTTTTTCAAGTCATGATTTCATTTTAAGATCTTATATATAGTTACTTTACATGTTTTTTTAATGACTAGTCTCAGCAGAATTCATATTAAGAAATGTATGAGAGCAGATCAAATGAGATCAAACATGAAATTCATAGTTCTGATGGCCAGTCTAGTCAGATCTTGAGATATACTGATTTTATGATTGTTGACATGTCATTGTCCGCTGATTACGTATTAAATACTGTTGCAGAGGTATCTTTTTGTATCTTTCTGCCGGAGATAGGCCAGGTTGAATGAGGTGATACGTGAGTGGGACTTGGCATTGATGTCTTGATACATCAAAGACAGACAGATTTTTCATGGAGATTGCACTTCAGATGTGTCTGTTGATTATGTGCTTGATATTATTACTGAGGTATCTTTTTGTATTTTTCTGCTGAGGATGGGCCAGATTGGGCAGGGCGGTACAAGGGTGGGACTTGGCGTTGACGTTTTGGAACATCAAAGATAGACAGGGTTTTTGCAGAGATTGCTCCTCAGATATCTCCACAATTACAGATTGACAATCTTTCAAAATCAAGAAGATTGGTGCATATGACTAGGTCTCTTCACCGTACAATTTGTATGGCACTTTGGCCCGGGGTTGTGGTGTGGTAGGGGTGAATGAGGGATAATCCCACACAGGAGTTTTGAACAAAGTCTGGTTCACGTTTGACTGGATAGCTCCACCACCACACGGGGTATGCGGTCAGCGATGTGGTCAAAATGCTCATATGATTGAGGGCTTTTCGATGGATCTATCGGCGGGTTGTTATTCGAAAAATCGAGCGAGTTCGTGGTGGAGCGGTTTGTGGTGTTGATTGAGAATATAGTTCAGATTAGACAATCATAGCTGACTCATTTCATAAGATATTGTTGACTGCGGCTGTGAGATCTCTTATCAAGAATATCTTCAATCTCTTATTCAAGTTCATTATCATGTTCTATGATCTCTGATGACTGTCAGTTGAAAATCAGTTGAGAAGAGAATGAATTGATGATAATACAGTGAAGCAAGCTTGTATAAAAAACATTATAAATCTCTGATAATATGTTAAGATAGTACCTATAACTGTCTAGAGCTTCTATCACTTTATACTTAATATAGTGATAATTCAGTGTATGAGATAAGTATGTGATCTGTATATTCTTAAGATTTAATTACATCAGATCTTCTATCTTATATTACTCAGTGAGATCTCAGTGAATATTAATTTAATCTTCTTAATCTTGTTTAATACTTATTATAAAGACTTCTACTCAGTTACAGATATCTCAGAGCTTTATTACTATATTATTAATAATCTGAATTAGACTGCAGAGATTCAGTGTGAAATGTATAATCTCTAGAAAATTCAATATCTTTATATAATAATTATATATAAGAAAGAACAGGCTTATATCTGTTAAAACAGAATCTCAATTATTAATAGTAATCTCTGTATATAGAAGAAGATTATATCAATCATTCTATACATAATTACAGAACTTATGAAGATAGTTCTTTATAGTCTGAATTATTTATTCTGATATATTATCAGTCTCAGAGTGATAGATAGTTAATAAATAATATATAATTTTAAGAACTTGATAGATTCTTATTCAGAGAGTACTTATAAATTAACAGCTCTGATTTAATACTATAGATCTTAATAATTCATACATCTAATAAAACAGGCTCTGTAGAAAGACTTCAGTAACTTATTCAGTATTTATCTTATTATAAGATTTTAATATTATATCTTTACTTAATTAGTTTATAATAATCAGAATATTTCTACAATTCTTACTCTCAGAGAGATTAATAGTAAAGTTAATTATCACATCTTATCAGATTTGATTAGAGATATTAAGCAGTTTCAGCAGATCTTTTTGATAATTCTTTTATAAAGTGATAGAGAAATAAATAATTACAGTTTCAGATAAAGTATCTAATACTGTTTAATATCTCAGATCAGTACAATTCTTAAGAGATTATTTAATACAGTTATTCACAATCTTAATAATCAGTTATATATAAAATCATGCATCTCTTGTATTATTCCAGAGTGTAGAGGATTCAGACTGAGAGGACTTAGCATTATTTTACAGAAATTACAGAGTGTTATTATTATTAATTAAATACTTCTGAAGATGTCAGTCTTTATATGGTAGTTCTGGAAAAGAATTAAGACACTTCTTATTATACTACTTCAGTGAAAATCTGAAGAAG
>NW_003101677.1:1936839-2007911 GCF_000003855.2 Blastomyces gilchristii SLH14081 | reverse complement strand
TTCCATTATAAGAGAGTATCTGTCATTGAGTTCTGACTGCTGAGATGATAGTATATAGTGAAATGAAAACAGCTTAATAGCTTAAATCATTGCATCTAATATTCAGTAAGCTTATAGATGATTGTGAAATGCTTAAGATTCTTATAATCTGTGATTATCTCAAATTTAAAGACACTTTGAAGTTCAGAGTTACATTCTTCTAGACAGTGTATAATTATAAGAAGTTGTCCCGGTGGCGTAGTAATTAACTACGCTATTATGAAGCCTTAATTAGCGGCCTTCTCTCCGGGGAATAAATGTTAAGAGGGAGCAGGCTCAAACTCTGCAAGAGTCATCTTAATCACAGCTTTCACTGTTAAGTTATAAAACAGTACTGAGAACTCTCAGATGCACTATAGTAAATTATTATCAAGCTTAAAATATTCATTCTGAGAGTTCTCAGGCACTAATTCTCACTGATCTTAGAGTTAACAGCTTCTCAGACACTTTAAGTTAGATTAGTACTAGAGTGATTAAGATCTAGAACATCTGCAGAACAGTGAATTATTATCAAGCTTAACTAATCAGATCTTATCTCTCTTACTCTAGATACTCACTTTCAGAGAATTAATATTGAAAAACTATCTGATTAGAATACTTCAGATCTAGTAAGAATCTAGATAAGATAAGATCTGAAACTTAAATCTCATTTTCAGAATTAGAAATAAAATCAATCAGCAGTTCTTTTCTCAGTTAATGACTAATATTAAAGTTCAAAAACCAGTTATAGCTTCAATTGAGTCATTCTTCTTTGAAAACTTCATTATTCTGACTATAATACCTGAATTCAGTGCGGAATTCCTTATTCAGAATAAGAATCTCTGGAAATCAGCAGTAGAATCTTTGTTAAACACAATAATTCTATCAGAGAGAAATGAAAAGTGAGATAAAATCATTCTTTATAATATTTCAGTTGAAATTTTTGACTGTGAAGAAGAAATGATACTTCTCAAAAATGAATTAGAAGAATACAACTCTATTCAACTGAGAAAAGAGTCTGTATAACTAAATTCAATTGAGTTCAGACAAAGCAGAAGAAATGCCTCTGTTCTAGTATATACAAAGACACTTGAATAGTCAAAGATCTCTGAAGTAAGAGTAGCAGGTTTGAAAATGAGAGTTTGTAAATATAAAGACTCAAGAATAAATCTCAAAGCTCAAACACAGTATTCAAACTGTCAAAGATATGAATACTTTGCAATCTCTTATTTTAGAGACTTAAAATATGCATTGTGTGCTAGAGATTACAAAACTAGTAAGTATAAATGTGAAACATACTTAAAAAGAGATGAAATATGTTAATATACTCTGCTTAACTACTCTAATTGCAAAGAAAAACATGCATCTAGCTCAAAAGAATGTATATTTACTTCAAGAACTCAAAAGAACTGTAGTAAAGATGAAGCTCAAAGTAAATCTAGAACTGAAAAGAATAGTCAAGTCAGTAAATCTACAACTGTAAGCTTAAAAAGAAGAAACTCTTAACTATCTAAATCTTCAAACTTTAATTCTTCAGTTAAATGTAAATAGAATTTGAATTCTCAAACTTCTGTTTTGATTATAGAATTAAGAAATGACTCTGATAATAAACTAGATATAATGTAAGCAGTTGAGGTTTCCACTTTTCAAAATAGTTATAATCTACTATCTGATAATAGTGATTAGATTCTACTCTGTCTCTACTCTGTTTTAGTATAAATATATAATAAAAACAATAAAAAAAGTTTAAAAAGTCTTTCAAAATCACATTTATTCAAAATAATGTGAATAGAAACTCAAATTATATTTATTCTTGTCTTCAAATTGTATTTAAATAAAAAGTTAATTTTATACTGCTTCAGAAATCAAATTTTGATGCTGAGTAAAAATACATTATTTCTTATTCAAGCTACTACTGCTTTCTATCTTAAAAGTTTGAGATAAAGTCAAGAGTAGTGATCTATGAAAGAAAGAGATTAAGATATCAATTTAATCTAAGATTTAATATTATATCTGACTCTGATATTCTGATAGATGATATTATAGATAAAGAGAATAAGTTTAATACTATACAGCTTATAAATATCTATAATGAAAAGTCATTGAAGAAAAATAACAATATCTGAATAATTAATAGAGAATTTCTGAACATAACTATACTAAGAAACTCTATAATTGCAGGAGATTTCAATGCATATTATCTCTGATAAAATTCAGAATGTAAAAGAGTAGTAAGAGTAGATAATCTAGTTAAATAAATCTTTGAGCATTCAATAGATTTAGTTAACAAGTCTGATTAATAAACATTCATTAGAAAAGACATGAAACAGAAGTCTATTATAAATCTAATCTTTATATTATAAAATCTAATGAAAAAAGAACTTGTAAACTGATTTATTAATTTAAATGAGACATCAGAATCAGATCATAAGATTATTCAATTTAATATTAAACTGAGTGAAAAACAAATCAGTGAAAATCCTCCTGTCTCTAATCAGTTTAACTTTGAAAAAGCTGATTAAAAAGCAGTTGAAAAAAGTATAAAACTATTAAAATCTGAAAAGAAGAGTGAGCTATATTGAAATCCTGATCAAGATATCTCAAATGAAATGCTTGAGAATAGAGTGAAGCTCATTACATCTATTGTTCTAACAAGTGTTAGAGATAATATTTCAAAGAGAAAGTCTTCTGAGTATTTCAAATCTTGATAAAATAAGAATATCACATCTAAAAGAAAATAATTAGCTACTGTTAGAAGAGATTAAAAGAATGATATAATATCTGATAAAGAGTTCAAAGCTGTCAGAAATGAATATTTTTCAGATAATAAAAGAGCTAAAACAGACTGCTGAAATAAATGTCTTAAAGAAGTATAAGAAAAGAAAGTTTTTAAGACCTTTAACTATACTAAAACAAGAAGTGTAGCAAATCTTTCAGTCTTAGAATATAAGTTTCAGAATAAATCATATACAGCAAATTCTTTTGAGAAAAAATATTAAGCTTTTATGAGAATTCTCTTTCAAAACTCATCAGATTCAGATTCAGAGAAAGAGAATATATCACTTTATAACTATATTAATGAAAATGACTGGGAATAATCTGAGCTTATACAAGATGAATTAGAGTCAGCTAGCTTCTTGATCAAGGGCCTCTGTTTTGAATAATGCAGAACTCGGGGTCCAGGTCAGGCAATCATATTCAACTCATTTCATGAGATATTGTTGGCTGCGGCCGCGGGGTCTCTCATCAAGAATATTCTTAATCTCTCACTCAAGCTCATTATCTTCTTCTATAATGCCTGGTGACTGTCAGTCAGAAGTCAGTTAAGAAGAGAATGAATCAGTGACAGCACAGTGAAGCAAGCTTGTATGAAATACATCATGAATTTCTGATGATATGTTAAGACAGTAGTTGTAACTATCTAGAACTTCTATCACTTTATATCTGATGTGACAGTAATCTAGTATATGAGATGAATGTGTGATTTATATGTTCTTAAGATTCAATTATATCAGATCTTCTATCTTATATTGTTTGATAAGATCTCAGTGAACATTGATTTGATTCTCTTGATCTTGTTTCACAGTTATCATGAAGATCTCTACTTAATCACAGATATCTTGAAGCTTCATTACTATATTATCAGTGA
The DNA here is from genome assembly GCF_000003855.2 of Blastomyces gilchristii SLH14081. Taxonomy (NCBI): domain Eukaryota; kingdom Fungi; phylum Ascomycota; class Eurotiomycetes; order Onygenales; family Ajellomycetaceae; genus Blastomyces; species Blastomyces gilchristii. Next base: position 2,004,244 of record NW_003101677.1, on the reverse strand, counting down.
TCTGAATCAGACTGCAGAGATCTGATATGAACTGTGTAATCTCTAGAAGATTCAACACCTTCATATAATAACTGTGTGTAAGAAAGAACAGACTTACATCTGTTGAAAGAGTATCTTGTTCATTGATAGTAATCTCTGTGTGTAGAAGCAGATCATGTCAATCATCTTGTAAATGATTGCAGAACTTATAAAGATAGTTCTTTACAGTCTGAATTATCTGTTCTTATGCATTATTGATCTCAGAGTGATAGATAGTTGACAGATAATATATAATCTTGAGAACTTGACAGATTCTTGTTCAGAGAGTGCTTATAAATTAACAGCTCTGATCTGATACTATTAATCTTGATAACTTATATATCTGATAGAATGAACTCTGTAAGAAGGCTTTAATAACTTATTCAGTATTCATCTTATTACAAGATTTCAATATTATATCTTTACTTAGTCAGTCAATGATGATCAGAATGTTTCTACAATTCTTACTCTCAGATAGATTAACAGTGAAGTCAATTACTACATCTCATCAAATTCTATCAGAAATATTAAGTAATTTCAGTAGATCTTTTCTACAGTTCTTTCATAAGATAATGAAAGAACAGTAGTTGCAGTTTCAGATGAAATATCTGATGCTATTTAATATCTCAGATTAATAGAACTCTTGAGAGATTATTCTATATAGTTATTCACAGTCTGAATAGTCAGTTATACATGAATCATGCATCTCTTGCATTATTCAGATCTGTAAGAGTTCAGAGTGAGAGACTCAGTGTTATTCATGAAATTATAGAGTATTATTATCATTGATTCAATATTCTGAGATGTTGATTCTTATACATAATTCTGAGAGAAATCAGAGTGCTTCTTATCATACTACTTCAGTAAGTGCTTGAAGAAGTTCATCAGTTTAAGCTGCTATATATTATAGCTCATCTAATATAGATTCAGAAGAAGTTGAGATATCAGTGACAGTTCTAATTGAAGAAGTATTTATAGTGTTATAAGCTGTTTCATCTTGATTAACTAGTATCTTCAGATTCAAAAGTCAGTGCTCTTAGTTCATTCAGTAAGTATCTATTATATTGAATAACATATCTTGCTCTTGTTGTAAGAGAGCATCTGTTATCAAGTTCTGACTGTCAGAATGATAGTGTATTGTAAAATGAAAGTAGCTTAAGAATTCAGATTATTGCATCTGTCATTCAGTGAGTTTACAGATAGTTATAAAGTATTTGAGATTCTTATAATCTATAACTATCTCAAATTTGAAGACACTTCAGAGTTCAGAGTCTCATTCTTCTAAACAGTATACAATTGTGAGAAGTTTCTTATCATAGATCTCATAATTGCATTCAGCAGGACTCAGTTTCTTAGACATGAAGATATATAATTATAGAATATCTTTATCATTATATTACAATATCACTTCTTCTATTATATAGTCAGAGGAATCAGCTTTAATAACTGTTTTATAATCAGAATTAAATGTTATCAGCAGAGAGATATTAATAAACATCTTCTTCATCTGTGTAAATACAGCTTCAGTATCTACTGATCATTGAAATACTGAGTCTTTCTTAGTAAGTTCTGTAAGTGATCTTATAATATCTGAGAAGTTTTGTATAAATTATTGATAGAAGTTAATAAATCTGATGAAGCTTTATACATCTTTCACAGTGTGTGAAGTCTCTCATTCAAGAATAGCAGAGATCTTCTCAGAATTCATTCAGATTTCCTTGTCAGCTTCTATGATGAAATCTAAGTATTTAGTACTCTTGACTTTGAAATCACACTTATCAATATCAATTGATAGTCTCACTTCTCATAGTCATTATAATATTCTTTATACATGCTCTTTATATTCCTTTCTGAATTCATCAGTGAAGATGAGAATGTCATCTAGATAGGCAGATGCAAATTCATTAAGAAAGTCTCAGAGTGCTTAGTTAATATACTTCTGAAATATACTAAGAGTATTGATCAGTTCAAAGAGTATGACTACTCATTTAAAGAGACTATATCATGTTCAGAATGCTGTAAGTCACTCATCTTCTTCAGTGATACAGATCTTATGAAATATGATAATGACATCTAACTTTGTAAATCATTGAGCTTGTTCAATGTAAGCTAGAGTTTCATTGATAAGAGATAAAGAATAACAGTCTTTCTTTATTAATCTATTCAATTCTTGATAATTCACACAGAATCAGAGTTCTTTATCTAGTTTCTTTGCAAAGAGAATAGAGACTGCAGTGAAAGAGTTACTAATATATATGAATTCTTTATTCAACAGATCATTGAGTGTCTTTCAAAGAAGAAGAAGTTCATCTCAGAATATATTATAGAGAGAGCTTTATAATGATTCAGAGTTCTTATCATTCTTTCTCTCTAACTTAATACTGTGATTCACTTCAGAATCTTATAAGAGAGATATGTTTATAATATTATCTTATCAGAAGATATCTAGATATTCATGATATTATTAAGAGAGTTTTGTATGAGAATCTGTTATTGTAACACAGAATAACTTTTCTAGAATCTTTTTAATATTAGTCAGACTGATGAAATAGATTGTCATATAATCTCACTGTCAGTGACTTCTTTTTCAGAGCCTTTTATATACATTGACAGAGATCTGTGTCAGATTCATAATCTTATGAATATCATCTTTGTGAATTCTATCATTGTTAGAGAATATCAAGATTCTGTTTTAAGTGTTTAACAAGATATCTTGTTCAGATAGCTAGATAAGTTCTAATATAAGATTATAATCAAGATTATTAACTTTATATGTGTAGACATCTTCATGTTAATATTCTTTCACATTCATGCTCAACTTCATCATATAATAAGTATAAATGTCTTTTGAATCATCAAATCCTGTGAGGAGTTGAGGTTTTGATAAGAAGATACACTGAAGATTATAATATCTTACAACTGAAGATTTTATCATTGTATAGTAGCATAGACTGCTGTCTATTATAACTTTCATATTATATATATTATCAATCACAGTAGATATGAGAATCACATTCATTATCATTTTCTCTTTAAATTGTTGTTATCTGATCTCTTCAAGCTTCTGTTTATAAATTTAAACAGGAGTTAATCTTTTCTCTGTTTCACTGAGATATTCTCATAGTTATCTTCTGAATCTTCCTCTAATGTAACATGATTGACACAGACAGACACTGATTCATTCTTCAAATGAGAAGACACTGATCTTTCTCTTAAGTGTGAAGATACATAGATTAATCAGCAGTTGAAAGCAATGTATTCTGATTAGTTACAGTTGATGCACACTTCACATTAATGTTGATCAGTGACTTCTTCAGAAGTGATCTCAGAGACTTGAAAGCCTGTTCAGATAATAGAGACTCTTGCTTATATATAGATATTTAAGTCTACTCAGTTTATAGCATCTGCATCATTGTTGTTATTCTTCAGCATAGGTGTGTGAGTGACTGAAATGTAATGTCTTCTGCCACTGTTCTGTATACTCTTGAGCTTGATATGATAATTGTTCCATGTTCAGAGCTGTGTGCAGAAGTCTTCATAAGTCTGATCTTTGTCTACACTTATAAGAGTCTGTAAGAGTTTGAAAGTCAATATCTTCTTGAGTATGCTAATCTTCATTCAATTCTTTCAAGATTGATCATCTGCTTCTAGAATCTTGGTGTTGAAGTCAGGAATGAATGTTGAAAGAGAAGTGTTTCTCTGTCAGATGCTCTGTAACTAATCTAATACTTTCTGTTGCATGATAGTGTCTCAGAACAGAATATCAAGATATTTGATAATATTGTTAGATGTTTATAACACTGATTCACATGCTTTCATTCATGAATGAAACTTCTGTTTCATGTGATTCTTCAATTGTTCATTGATATACTAACTTTGATTGATTAACAAACTGATGATATCTTCATCTACACTCAGTTTTATGAGCATTTTCATTCTTCATGATAAGTAGAGAGTGAGGTCAGAAGTATTGAAATATGTAAGAGCATCTAAGTATTTCTTCAGTGCTTTTGTATTCAATTCTGTAGATGTTGAAATTGCATGAGTTAATTGTTGAATCTCTTCATATTGAAGTTGTTGAGTTGCATGCATATCAGCTATTTGTTGTTGTTGTAATTTCAACATTACTCAGAGCCACTGTGGCATCGCATCTATACTCGCGTTCGAGAGTTTCATATTATTGTTAGAAATGGTTATATTGATTGTTAAATATATAATATCTGTGAAATCTGAAGAAGTATAATTGTATGAATATTTCATATATCTGAGTGTCAGAACTCTCAGATCTTTCACTGACATTCTTTTATAAGATCTTACTCTCTTTGTAAGATCTTATTGCAGGGTCAGAGTGACTGATGAGTAAGCTTCTATCTGAGAACTCAGTGTCTGCTTAACTGTTTGACTGTTTCTCTATTTCTTACATGTTGTTACATGTTCAGATATCTCTCAATGAATAATTGTTTCTAATGAGGAGATGATGTGTGAATAATCATTTCTAATAAGAAGATGATGAATGTTTTTCTAGTGTAAAGAGTCTACACTGAATAGATTGATATTATATTAATAGATCTTATATAACAAAGAGAAATGTTAGAGAAGGAAAAGAAAGAGAAAGTGCAAGAATCAGTGATTGAAGTGAATATTTATACACATATGTGATGGTGTACACAGTGGAGCTTCGGAGCGGAAGAATCTATACGTGTTCATGGCGGCCGAGGATCGGCAATTGAGAATGGCTGAGAATCAGGGTGTACATGTTTGAGAATGAAGCGGTATGTGTTTGAGAATGAAGCAGTATGAATCTGTGAAGTGTAACGGAATAGTCTATATGATTGATCGGGCGCAGCCCGCCACATACTCTCTACTCTTGTCACATTTTTCAAATGGGACCATGATATCCACTTCTCATTTGAATTATTTTAGTTGCTTAAAATGATTTAAAATCTCATTGGGGGGCAACAAAAAGTGTTACTTTTTAAAAAATTAAAAATAGTCTAAAAAAAACCTTAAAACTCTAAAAATAGTAACTTTATACCAAGAATGGGACTAAATGGGATCAAATGAGACCACTTTCTCATTTTTTTCAAGTCATGGTTCCATTTTAAGATCTCATATATGATCACTTTGCATGTTTTTTTAATGACTAGTCCCAGCGGGATTCACGCCAAGAAATGTATGAGACCAGATCAAATGAGATCAAACGTGAAATTCATAGTCCCGGCGGCCAGTCTATATCTAACTCTTTTAAATAGAGAGATTAAACCCAGTTTAAATGTTAAATGATTAGAAGTATGATTAAACTTCAAGTTGAATTTTAAATATTATATTCAACAAAGAACTATCAAGACAGAAAGACTATTAAATAACATAATCAGACTATTAAATACAGAGAGAGATCTATTCTTTCAGACTATGAGATAGTTATATATAATCTGTATTATCTCAGTAGCTGATTATAAAGTTCAAGTTTGATGAAATAATTAAGAAAATTTCACTGAACTTTTTCAAAGTCTGTAAAACAGAGCTTGAAGAAGAATTCTGAGAGTATTCAAATCATCTTCTATTAAAGCAATGAAAATTGAAGCTTCAATTCTCTCTTCTGCTATTAAATTTAAAAAGACCTGTATAAACTATGCTCTGAGAGTTATAAAGATAAGCTTAAATTATATAATCAGAGAAAGAGTCTCTTCTTCATTTTCATTAATTAACTCTGAAAATGAACTGAATTAAAGTAGATTTCTTAATTGAAATGAAAATAATTCTTCAATGAAAATGTCTTCTCAACTATACAGACTATACTCACTGATTAAGAATCAATTTTCTTCTTTAAATATTGAAAAAGTTAATTATGAGAAGATATCTCTCTGAAGAGAAAAGCTTGAATCTCTTATAAACTTGTAAATAAGTGAACTATCTAAAGAGAAAAAATATGAACAGTATTTGAAGAGAATTTCTACAATTAATATAAAAGACTCTATTCTGATTTATTCAGATGACTCAAAAAACAAGAATTTAAACAGATTAGATATAGACATTGCTTATACTGAAGATAATATTAATTTTATCTCAGATTTCTGAAATTTAGACTGTGAATCTGAAGTCTTTGATACTGAACTATTTATAATAGTAAAAGCTTTCAAACTCATTGAAATAAAATCTTATAAAAGAGAAAATAGTTTAAAAGAGATATAAATATTCTCTAATAGTCAGGCTGCTTTAAAAAGACTTAGAAATAGTCAGATTCATAATAATCAAATAAATCTTAAACTGATTTTACACTCTGTTTTAAAAATTCAAAAGAGAAGAATATTAAAGCTGATAATTCATCTACACTGAGTTTCTGCTCATATAAATATTCATAGTAATGAATTGACTGATTCAGCTGTAAAAAGAGGTTCAGAATTAAGCAGATCTATTTAAAAAATTATATTCTGATCTTTTATAAAGAGAAAGATAAAAGAATCTTATTTAGATAAGTAAAATAAAAGCTGGCAGAAATAAAAGAAGAGTATATATTATTCAAGATTTGAAACAAAACTCAAGTGAAAATCTTGTTTAATTAAATATAAAAAGAAAATATTCTCATTTATAATACAGCTGAAACTAGAACATGACTATTTCAAATCATATATATAAAGATTTAATAATAGATTTGATTTAATAGAATCCTTATTCTGCAATGTAAATAAGAATTCTGAGTATATTATAATACACTGTGCATTATATAATAGTCTCAGAGTCAGATTGAAAGAGAAGTATAATCTAAATTAATTAGATATGAGATTCTTATTCTTAACTGAGACAGAAATTATATACTTAATAGACTTTCTATCAGAAACTCAAGCAGCTATAAAAAAATGATTAAATTCAGAAATATCTGAATATGAAGAGAAGGAAATTAATTAGATATAGTCTGTTAAAACAGCTATATACTATCTTTTAATAATTTGTTTTATTACAGTCTCTGTTTACTTCACTTTTTCCTTTCTATTCTTTTCTATCTATCTATTTAATGTGTCTATCTTTAAGACTATGTTCTCTTTTCTTTTGTCATGATATTGTCAAATGGTTTCAAAGTATCAGAAGATGTTAAAATACTGTAATTTATAAACAGTTTTTATATTCTGAGCTGGAATTTTCTGATTTTACATATCTGAAATTGGTGAATGTATAATAGTTAACTTTATAGATATAGGAAAAACTCTGAGAACTAAAAGTTCTCAGATAGATGTCATAGTCTCTGACTGTATACATCTATAATTGAAGAATAATAATAATAATAATAATTAAGTCTCTAGAATAGAAGCGTACTTATCAGTTACTCTGATCTTACAACAAAGATCTTATAAAGAGAATAAGATTTTATAAGAGAATATAAGTGAAAGATCTGAGAGTTCTAATATCATAGATATATATAGACTGACCGTGTGACCGTGTCTGAGATCAGGACTAGATTTTTTGATAGTCTTATTACCAATTCAACCGATTTCATTACATGGTTTTAACATTAGATAGTAGTTTCATACTGTTTCAGTGAGACTTACTGTCTACTCTTGTCACATTTTCCAAATGAGATCATGACTTTCACTTCTCAATTTAAATTATTTTTATTGCTCTAAATGACTTTAAATCTCATTTGAGTGTTATCAAAAAGCATTACTTTTTAAAAAATTAAAAATAGTCTAAAAAAAACCTTAAAATGTCTAAAAATAGTAACTTTATACCAAGAATGAGACTAAATGAGACCAAATGAGACCACTTTCTAATTTTTTTCAAGTCATGGTTTCATTTTAAGATCTCATATATAGTCACTTTGCATGTTTTTTTAATAACTAGTCCCAGCGGGATTCACGCCAAGAAATGTATGAGACCAGATCAAATGAGATCAAACGTGAAATTCATAGTCCCGGCGGCCAGTCTAGATATATAAGATATTTATATAATTACACTTCTTCTGATTTCATAGATATCACATATTTAATGAATAATATAACTATGTCTAATAATAATATAAGAGACCTCTTGAGTATAAGTATAGCTACAGTGTCACAGTGACTCTGAGTAATGTTGAAATTATAATAGTAATAGATAGCTGATATACATGTAACTTAACAACATTAATATGAGACAATTTAATAATTATCTTAACTAGAAATCTCTGTATAAGCAATTTCAACACTGATCAAATCAGATATAAATATATAAATGCTAAAGAAATATTTAAATACTTCTGTATATTTTAATACTTCTGATCTCACTCTCTATTCATCATGAAGATTGAAAATGCTTGTAAAACTAAGTGTAGATAAAGATGTCATTAGTCTGTTAACTAATCAAGATTAATACATCAATAATCAATTAAAAGATCACATGAGAGAGAAGTTTTATTCATAAATAAAGACATGTGAACTGATGTTATATATATCTGATAATATCATTAAATACATTGATATTCTGTTCTAAGACACTGCTATACAATAGAAGATATTAGATTAATTACAGAGTATCTGATAAAGAAATACTTCTTCTATAATATTCATTTCTGATTTTGACATCAAGATTCTAGAAGCAGATGATTAATCATGAGAGAATTAAATGAAGATTAGTATACTTAAGAAGACACTAACTTTCAAACTTCTACAGCCTCTTATAAGTATAAACAAAGATCAGACTTATAAAGACTTCTGCATATAACTCTGAACATTGAATAATTATCTTATCAAGTTTAAGAGTATACAGAATAGTGATAGAAGATATTACATCTCAGTCACTTATACATCTGTATCAAAGAATAATAATACAGATGTTATGAATTAAGTGCACTTAAATGTCTATATATAAACAAGAGTCTCTGTTATCTGAATAAGCTTCTGAGTTCTCAGAATTGCTTCTGAAAAAGTCACTGATTAATATTAATATAAGATGTATATTAACTGTAACTGATCAGAACATATTGCTTTCAACTGCTGATCAGTCTACATATCTTCTTATTTAAAAGAAAGATCAATATCAGTAATTCACACCAATTATATTACATTGAAGAATGATTTAGAAGATAACTATGAAAATATCTCAGTGAAACAGAGAAAAGATTAGCTTCTGTTCAAATTTATAAACAGAAGCTTAAAGAGATTTGACAATAATAATTTAAAGAGAAAATAATAATAAATGTGATTCTTATATCTACTGTGATAGATAATATATATAATATGAAAGTTATGATAGACAGTGATCTATATCACTATACAATGATTAAATCTTCAGTTGTAAGACACTGTAATCTTCAGCATATTCTCTTACTGAAATATCAACTTCCTGTAGAATTTAATGATTTAAAAGATGTTTGCATTTGTTACATAATAAAACTAAAACTAGATATCAGAGAATATCAACATAAAGATACTTATATATATAAGATTAATAATCTTGACTATAATCTTATGCATTTAATTGTCACTTCTTTGTATTTCCTATGTTCTTATTATCTTGATGTGGTCTCAACACCTGTATTTCCTCCTGTATAACCAACATGTGTCCTGTATTTAACATCACGCAAGAACTCATTATAAGCTCCGCTTGCATATGAGTATAATGAAAGAATAATAATAATAATAATAACTGTCATATAACAGAAAGTATTAGATTGATTACAGAGTGCTTAACAGAGAAACACTTCTCTTACAACATTTATCTCTGACTTTGACATCAAGATTCTAGAAGCAGATGATTAATCTTCAGAGAATTGAATAAAGATTAGTATACTTAAGAAGACATTAACTTTTAAACTCTTACAGATTCTTATAAGCATAGATAAAGATCAGACTTATAAAGATTTCTGTATACAACTCTGAATATTAAATAATTGTCTTATCAAGCTTAAGAGTATATAGAACAGTAGTAGGAGACATTACATCTCAGTCACTTATATATCTATACTGAAGAATAACAATAATGATGCAGATGTTATAAACTAAACTAAGTAGACTTAAATATCTATATATAAGCAAGAGTCTCTGCTGTCTGAACAGACTTCTGAGTTTCTGAGATCACTTCTGAAGAAGTCACTGACTGATGTCAATGTAAGATATGTATTAATTGTAATTAATTAGAATACATTGCTTATAACTGCTGATTAATCTATGTATCTTCTTACTTAAGAGAAAGATCAATGTTTTCTTACTCAAAGAATGAATCAGTGTCTATTCATATCAACTGCATTGTATTAAAGAAAGATTTGAAAGATAACTATAAGAACACTCTGATGAAACAGAGAAAAGATTAGCTTCTGTTCAAATTTATAAACAGAAGCTTGAAGAGATCAGATAATAACAATTTAAAGAAAAGATAATAATGAATATAATTCTTATATCTACTGTGATGAATAACATGTAAAATATGAAGATTATGATAGATAGCAGTCTATGTCACTATATAATGATTAAATCTTCAGTTGTAACATATTATAACCTTCAGTGTATTCTCTTATTAAAACCTCAACTTCTTACAGAATTTAATAGTTCAAAAGATGTTTACATCTGTTATATAATGAAACTAAATATAGATATTAAAGAATATTAATATAAAGATGTCTATGTATATAAAGTTAATAATCTTGATTATAATCTTATATTAGAACTTGTCTGACTATCTGAATAAGACATCTTATTAAATACTTGAAATAGAAGCTTAATATTCTCTAACAATAATTGAGTTTATAAAGATGATATTTATAAAACTATAAATCTGACACAGATCTCTGCTAATATCTATGAAATACTTTGAAAAAGAAGTTGCTGAAAAGATCACTGATAGTAGAATTATATAGCAATCTATTTCATCAGTCTGCCTGATATTAAAAAAGCTCTAGAAAAGTTATTCTATACTATAATAATAGATTCTCATATCAAACTCTCTTAATAATATCATGAATATCTAGATATCTTCTGATAAGATAACATTATAAACGTACTTCTCTTATAAGACTCAGAAGTGAATCACAGTATTAAGTTAGAAAACAAGAATAATAAAGACTCTGAACTGTTGCCCCGGTGGCCGAATGATTAATGCGGCCACCCGGTAGCGTCTTGGCGTGGGAAACCAAGGTGTGTGAGTTCGAAACCCGCAGGGGATACATTAAATCCGGAACCCAAGCATCTCAGGTTTCTAATAAATACAGTGGTGTACAAATCACTTCAATAAATCACTCTATGTTCCTGGGCTGGGAAGTTATTATCACATGTATCTAATTGTCACTCCTTTGTATTTGTAAGAAATCCCGCTCCTCGCGGATCCTTTACCCCTATTCCTATCTCTCGTGTAACCAATAGGGCTAGCGGCCCTTGGCTACACACAACTATATAGACTGGAGTTCGCGAATACTATTCATAACTCAGCTTGAATGCTATTATACACTTGATTCCTACATTTATCTTTCTACTGTGAACACTTCTAGTAGTTAACAGTACATATCATGCCAAGCTGCAAACACCTGAATAATTGCTGCGAGCACTTATTCTTACATTTCAAGCTCAGTCAGTCAGCAACCACCTGTTATGACTGAAAGAACTAGAAACTTGTGTACTTCAACCCCTGTGAACTCTACTGCAGGCACCCAGGAGCAGCCACCTGAACCATGAATAACCCCTGTGAAAGAAGTCCCAGAGGACTTATCAATCACTCATGAGACATCATCCTCTGCATCTGTGACAGAGGAACCCTCTGAACTCATGAATGAACTAATCTCAGTGAAGAACATTCTTGAGCATCTCTTACAGAATCAAGCTATTTTTCTACAAGAAATGCTTGCTGTCTGCAAACACCCTCAAACTGAGTCTCTAGACATAATCTTCAGAGACACTCATGAATTGAAAAGAAACTTTCTCAAGCTGTGACTACTTAAGGCTATCTATTGAACCACAATCTATAAAAGCTTTTGTAAGTTTACATTTGAAATTGACTTGCAAGCCCAGCTGTGTGACATGAAAGATGAAGAAGCTGTCATCTACATGATGACAGGCCTCTATTACACTGAAGTCAAGGACTGGCTGAATCATCTAGGGAATAATCATGAGAGATTCTGATGATCTGTTCTCAAGACCTATCTAGAGAATAAGTTGAGAGACTCTGTGAGCTGGACAGAGAACATCTGAGTCATGATCATCAATATTAGAAAAAGAGGTGAGAAATCTGATGAAGACTACTCACAGCACTTCATGAAATTGTGATGTGAATTGAGACCTGTGAAAACAGGGCCCTGAAACAAGACCTGAATGATGATATTCATGAAGAGACTGGATAAAGACATGCAGAACAAGCTCATTGAGCAAGGCTCTAAGCTCTTGACTCTGAAGAAACTAATGATTCTCATTCATCACTTGCAGATCACTGTGAGAGTCACAGATTCACAGAGAGCAGATCATCAACTGACTCTGTGAGAGTCAGGACAACAGAGAACAGATTTGTCAGGAAAAGATGACAAGACACAGAGAGATTCACATCTGACTGCTGAGTAGAGAGAGAGAGCTTCACAAGCTTCTGTAAACAGAGTGTACAACAGAAAGACCAAGAAAAAGAGACTCTGCTTCATCTGTTCTAAATCAGAACATCTCTGTGTAAACTGTCTGAACAAATCAAAATAGGAATTTGAAGAGTCACAGACAGAGTCAGCAACAGCCTTCTTAAGAGTCTTGAAGCTGATATCTGAATCTGTTGCTTTCTCAATGAAAATACTTGCTCATGAGAAGAGATCACACTGTGATGCTGCTGCCTCACAAGCATGAAAAGCATTGATGAACTCAGAATTCCAGGTCACTGTGGTGTTTCTAAAGCTCACAGAGTGAATGAGCTGAAAGGTGAAGACTGAGAATCTGCTCTTGTAATAAGCAGGGTGTGAGAACTCAGATCTGAGGGCTGAGAGACTTGCAAGAGTCATCTTTGAATTGCAAGATCTCTCTGAAACCTAGAGAAGATTTATGAAAACTGTGATTATTGTGAACATCACAGATGACATGTATTTGAGACTTACATGACTTCAAAGACACAATCTGCACATAGCTGTCTGCAAGTCAGGTTTATACTTTCAATCAGTGTTGACAGACTCACTTATGAAGATAGAAGCAGTTGATGCTGCAGAGTTGATTAGAGAAGACAAGCTCATCTATATGATGACTTTGCAAGTGTCTGAGGACCTCACAGTCATGGAAACTGAGCTTCAGATATCAGAGGAATACTGAGATCTTGTAGAGATGTTCAGCCCAGCTAAGGCAGCTGAGCTTTCTTCTCACTGTGAGAAGAATCTGATAATAGATTTGATAGAAGAGCAGAAACTCTTCTGAGAATCAATCTATAAGCTCTTTCATCATGAGACAGAGGTCTTGCAAACCTATGTGAAGAAGAATCTGAAGAATGACTTCATTCAATCTTCACAGACCTTCACAGGAGCCCCTGTGATGTTTATAAAGAAGAAGGATGAAGATCTCAGATTGTGTGTAGACTATCACAATCTGAACTCTAAGATAACAAAGAGCTGCTATTCTCTGTCTCTGATTGAGAATGTGATCAACTGTCTCATAAGAGCTGTCATATTCACACAACTGAATATGATCAATACATATACACAGCTGTGAATATAATCTGAGAATGAATAAAAGACTGTCTTTAGAACTGCACTGAGATTGTTTGAATATCTAGTAATGTCTTTTAGTCTGACTAATGTTCTCATGACATTTCAGTCTTTCATCAATAAAACACTTCACACATATCTGAATGTCTTTGTGATAATATATCTGAATGATGTGGTGATGTACTTTATGAAGAAGAAAGAACACACTGAGCATGTGTGAAGTGTGTTGAAGGCCTTAGATGAGACAGAACTGTATATTAAGCTCATGAAGTGCAACTTCAGTGCTCACTGAATTAATTTCCTAGAATATGTAATCACTGTGAATGATATTCAGATGAAATCTTCATGGGTTGAGACTATTCTATCATAATCAGAGTCAACTAGTATTCATGAGATTCAGATCTTTCTGAGCTTTGTGAATTTCTATAGACAGTTTATCTTTGTGTTCATGAGGATCTTCTTGACTCTTACAGACATGCTGAAGAATGGAAATAAGAAGAAGTCATTTCATAAATAGAGAATGAAAAGATTGTTGAGAAGAGAGAACTGTAAGAACTTTCTTATCTCAGAAGCTTACAGAGTCTTTGTAAGATTGAAACAGACATTTGTGAATACAGTGATGCTATTTCACTTTGATTCCTTGCTCTTAATCAGATTAGAGACAGATGCCTTCTTCTTTGTGATTTCAGAAATAGTCTCACAACTACAGTTAAATGAGAACTGAGTTTCAGTGGCCTTTTTCTTGTGGAAGATGCAACTCATGAAGATTAACTATGACATTCATGATCAGAAGCTTCTCATGATAGTGAAATTCTTCTATCACTGATGTCACTACTTTAAGAGCCTTGTAACAGTGATTACTGTTAGAACTGATTATAACAGCTTATAACAGTTTACTTCAATCAAGGAACTCTTGCAGCAGCAGGTTCACTGAGCTCAGAGACTGAGTGAGTTCTGATTCAAGATAGAATATATCAAGAGAACTAAGAACTCAGCAGATGAACTCTCTCACAGGTCAGACTATGTTAAGAAGATCAGGGTGACAGACACAGAGAGACTAGAGAAGACAGAAAAGCTTTGCAGAATACTCAGACTGAGTGTTATAAAGAGATTAACTGAAGAGTCTTTCAATCCCTTATGAGAGAAGGAGAAAGAGAGAGGAAAGAAGCCTGTACAACTACTCTCTATGACACTGAGAGTCAACACTCTGAAAATCTCTATGAGAATCCTTGAAGAGGGTACCTATAACCTGAAGAGTTTGCAGGCTTTGAGAAGCACTGCAGAAGACCTGATGCAAGAGGAAACAGAGCACAAGTCTTCACAAGATCTTCTATTCAGATTGTCTGAACTGCAACTGAAGAATGAATATACTCAGTATATTCAGAAACTGCTCACAGCAGGGATCAATCCTGCAGAAATAAAGAATTGAAGAGACTTAAATAATCTCTTGTGAAGAGAGGACTGAATTTATGTGCCTGTGAATGAGTTTCTATATGTAGAACTCATTAAAAGGCATCATAACTCTTCTCTAGCAGATCATTTTACAGATACTAGAACTCATGAGCTGCTTATAAGAAAATACTTCTGACTGAAGATGTGAGAACTTGTGAAGAAGATAGTGAATTCTTGTGCTATTTATCAGGGTTCACAGGTAGTGTGATTCAGGTCATATGAAGAACTTACTTCTCTACCCATTCTGTGAGAACCTTGGAAACAGCTAGAAATGAATGCTCTTGTGAGTCTCTCTGAAAGCAAGGACATATATGATGCCTGCTTTGACAGTGTGCTGGTGATAGTGAATTACTTCATCAAGATGACACACTTTATACCCACCTGCAAGGACTTGAAGTCAAAGAATTTGACTCATATCTTTGTTCATAATGTGGTCTGGTTGCATGAGTTGTCTGTGAATATTGTCTCAGACAGAGAATTAATCTTCACAGAAGAGTTCTAGTCTGATCTGATAACTATACTGAAGATCTCATGAGATCTAAGCATGACTTTTCATCAACAGACAGATGATCAGATAGAACATCTGATGAGTATATTAGAACAGTATCTGCAGTGCTTTGTCAATTACAATCAGAATGACTGAGTGTATTGATTATCACTTACAGAGTTTATATACAACAACTTAAAGCATGTCAGCACAGGCAAAACCTTCTTTGAGATGCTCACTGAGACTCATTCATGGATGATCTTGATGAACCTGCAAGAGTATACTATAGAGTGTGGTGATGCCTGTGAACAGGCTGAGAGAATTCAGAAGATTCAGGAGAAAGCCTGCAAATTCTTGAGAAAGACTCAAGAGTATCAGAAGAGATACTATGACTTCAAGCACATTGCAAAGAGTTTCAAGAAAGATAATAGAGTCTGACTGAGTCTAGAAAATATTATCACATAGAGATCTAGTAAGAAGCTGAATCTCTTATAGACAGAGTCTTATAAGATTATGAAGAAAGTTAGCTCACAGTTCTACAGATTGAAACTGTCATCTGAGTTGCAGATGCACAATGTTTTTCATATCTCTTTACTTCATGAATACAAGGAATTCTCAGAAGAGAACTCTGTGACTCATCACTCTGTCTGCAAAGCACTAGAGAGTGAAAGAGAATATCAGATCAAAGAAATTGTTGACTCAGAGAAGTGAGATTGCAAGCTCTGATTCAAGGTTCAGTGACAAGAGTATTCTGACAAGGTGAATGAGTTCATTTGAGAATCATTCAGACAGATAAGACATCTGCAGAAGCTGAGACATAACTTTCATGCTGTAAATCCTGACAAGTTAGAATGACACAGTCTTCACTAAGAACCTGATTGTGATAAAGATATTAACACTGTTATTTGTGAATCCTAGTCTACAAGATAATGGGTTTCTACTGGAATGAACAGTCTGCAGTGTACACAAGGAAAGAAGAAAACATATTCTCATTAAAGCTAAAAAATAAGAAAACAAACAGAGCTGTGAATATAATTTAGAGATTAACAAAGAAAAAATAAAGAAAACTCACACTCATATTATCAACACTCATGACACTCAATTCTCTCATAACTATCAATTTCTCTCTTCAAAGAAGTAGAAAGTATCATGTCTGTGATACAGACAATTGTTACATTTGATATGAAGGTCATTAGAAATGCACAGACTTCAGAGAAGCTGGACACCAGGGCATGTGTAGTTGCAGCAGGGCCTTGAAGACTGGTCATCTGCATATGTGATCAGATATCTCTCATGAAGCTGTGTTCACTCTCTCAGTTGTGCTGAAGTATTCAGCCTGGAAACAATGAAGATGCAGAGAGAGAGCTCATCTGTTCAGGTCAACTCTCATTGTGAATTCATGGCATTCACATTGCCTTGACTACCTGGATTTTACAGGTACCCGGGGACTCATCTCTCATTGACAATGGAATTGCAGAAATGCGCCGCGGCGCGAGGACCATTGATAGGAAACCTAGGCATATTCACATATGCCTGATCAGAGATTGTGTGAGCAGGGGGAGGGTGATCATAGGCCTGTGGGGCTGTAGAAGACACTGACAACACTGAGAGCTTTGCAAGAACTGTCAGCTAGAATCTGTAAGAAATTACTTATAAGAAGACTTACAGCAAAGAGAGGGACTGTGCTGCTTGAAGCCAGGGGCTGGCCTGGGGGAGGGATGGGGTGAGCCGCTGGCCTGAAGATCGGGTGCAGTGGCAGAGCTGAGGAGGATGGAGATGTGGTCATGGGCGGCAGCACCCCTGCTTCACCAGTCAGCAAAAAGCAACTGGAGAAGTTGCAGGGATGCTCATGAGAAGCTCAGCAGCAGCCAGACATTGTTTGCAAAGATATTGAAATTGAAAAAATTTTTATTCTTGAGAAGTTCTTGAATCAATATATGAATATTGTCAGAAACACTCTCTCTCTGTCATCTGAGTGAAAACACTTCATGGATGAATGAGAATACTCACAGTTTATGAGAATGAAAGCTGTTACAGAAAAAGAGAAAAGAAGATGAGGTTTCACAGACAGATCTGAGATATTTATACTACTCTAGAGAGATTTGCTTACACTGTGAGTGATTCTGTGAAACAGCCAGATCACTCTAGTAAACAAGAGTGATTGTGAATCACAGGCCTGAATCTTTCTATATGACTATAAAGAGTGATTGCAGACTGTGAACATCTTGATTCTACAATTCTACAGAGTTGATGAAAGAATGAAAAATTCCTCACAATTCTACAGTGTCAAAGAGCAATGATTTGCAAGAATGAATGAAAGATCAACTCATGAATGTTTCTCTTTGATGAGGGTGATCTCACAGAGAGTGATTCACCTGTGAGATGAATCTGTGTGATGATCACACAAGAATCTCATGGAAATGATTGAGAGTCAACCAGAACTCTTCTGTATGAAAGGTGCAAGATGAATCTGTGTGATAGTCAGAGAAGAATCTGTAGGTCACAAAGAATCTCACAGAATAAGGAACTGAGTGACAGACTCTTTTCTCTTCATAATAACAAGGGATTTTTCCTCACTGAGGTTTTTTACAGATGTGAAGGGTTTTTAGTGAGTATCACTGCAGTGCTGAGCTGACTATGAAGTCACTCAGTGAAAGGCTTCACAGATGAAGCCTTAGAGAGGGAAGAGTATGTAAGAAATCCCACTCCTCACAGATTCTTTATCTCTATTTCTATCTCTTGTGTAACCAATAGGGCTAGCGGCCCTTGGCTACACACAACTATATAGACTGGAGTTCGCGAATACTATTCACAACTCAGCTTGAATACTATTATACACTTAACTTCTACATTTATCTTCCTACTGTGAACACTTCTAGTAGTTAACAGTACATATCACGCCAAGCTGCAAACACCTGAATAATCGCCGCGAGCACTTATTCTTACAGTATTTCCTATGTTCTTGTTATCTTGGTGTGGTCTCAACACCTGTATTTCCTCCTGTATAACCAACACTTAGCCTGTATTTAACATCACACAAGGACTCATCATAAGCTCCGCTTGCATATGAGTATAATGAAAGAATAATAATAATAATAATAACTCTGAACTGTTATAAGACTCTCTTTATAACATGTTCTGAGATGAACTTCTTCTTTTTTGAAAGACACTTAATGATCTGTGAAATAAAGAATTTATATATATTAGTAACTCTTCTACTACAGTCTCTATTCTCTTTGTAAAGAAATCAGGTGAAGAACTCTGATTCTGTGTGAACTATTAAGAACTGAATAGATTAATGAAGAAAGACTGCTATTCTTTATTTCTTATCAATGAAACTCTAGCTTATATTAAACAAGCTTAATGATTTACAAAGCTAGATATTATTACAGTGATTCATAAGATCTATATCACTGAAGAAGATAAGTAGCTTACAGTATTTTAAATATAATATAATCTCTTTAAATGAGTAGTCACATTTCTCAGACTGACTAATATCTTCAGTATATTTCAGAAGTATATTAACTGAGTACTCTGAGATTTTCTTAATGAATTTATATCTATATATCTTGATAATATTCTCATCTTCACTGATAAGTTCAGAAAAGAATATCAAGAACATGTATAAAAGATATTATAATAACTATAAGAAGCAGAACTACTGATAGATATAGACAAGTATGATTTTAAGATTAAAAGTATAAAATATCTAGACTTTATCATAGAAGCTGATAAGAGAATCTGAATGAATTCTGAGAAAGTCTCTACTATTCTT
Source organism: Blastomyces gilchristii SLH14081 (assembly GCF_000003855.2). Lineage (NCBI taxonomy): Eukaryota > Fungi > Ascomycota > Eurotiomycetes > Onygenales > Ajellomycetaceae > Blastomyces > Blastomyces gilchristii. Next base: position 1,984,891 of record NW_003101677.1, on the reverse strand, counting down.
GAATGAGAGGCTCTGCACACTGTGAAACAAGTATAAAGCTTTATTAAATTTGCTAACTTTTAGCAGTGATTTATATGAAACTTATCAGATATTATGAGATTACTTACAGAACTTATCAAGAAAAACTCAGTATTTTAATAATCAGTGAATACTGAAGCTGCATTTACATGAATAAAGAAGATGTTCATTAATACCTCTCTATTGATAATATTCAATTCTGATTATAAGATAGTTATTCAAGCTGATTTCTCTGACTATGTCACAGAAGAAGCTATATTATAATATAATAATGAAGATGTCTTATAATTATGTATCTTTGTATCTAAGAAACTGAGTTCTGCTGAATATAACTATAAGATCTATAATAAGAAACTTTTTACAATTATATACTATCTAGAAGAATGAGACTCTGAACTCTGAAGTATCTTCAAATTAGAGATAATTACAGCTTATAAGAATCTCAAGTATTTTACAATTACTTATAAGCTTACTGAACATCAGATGCAATAATCTGAGTTATTAAGCTGTTTTCACTTCACTATACACTACTGCCTCAGCAGTTAGAACTTGATAACAGATGCTCTCTTATAATAAGAATAGAATATACTATCTGATATAATAGATACATGCTGAATAAACTGAGAATACTGACTCTTGAATCCAAAGATATTAGTTGATTATAATGAGATTACTTATAATATGATACACACTTCACTGATTAGAACATCTTCTGAATTTACACTGAATGAATTATAATATATAACAGCTCAAACTGATAAACTTCTCTAAGTACTCACTGAAGCAGTATATTAAGAAGCATTCTGATTTCTCTCAGAACTATGTATAAGAACTGACATCTCAGAATACTTAATTAATGATAATAATACTTTGTAATTCTATGAATCACACTGAGGCTCTCACTCTGAACTCTTATATACTCAGATAATACAAGAGATATATAATTCTTATATAATCAGTTATTCAGATTGTAAACAACTGTAATAAATAATCTTTTAAGAGTTCTACTGATCTGAGATATTAAACAGTATCAGACATTTTATCTGAAACTGTAATTATTATTCTTTCATTATGTTATGAAAGAACTGTAGAAAAGATCTACTGAAATCACTCAATATCTCTGATAGAATCTGATAAGATATAGTAATTAACTTTACTGTTAATCTCTCTGAGAGTAAGAGTTGTAAGAATGTTCTGATTATTATTAACTGATTGAGTAAGAATGTGATATTAAAGTCTTGTAATAAGATAAATACTGAATAAGTTACTGAAACCTTTCTATAAAGCTTATTCTATCAGATGCATGACTTACTGAGATCTATAGTATCTGATTAAGACTGTCAATTCATGAGCACTCTCTGAACAAGAATCTGTCAAGTTCTCAAGATTATATACTATTTATCAACTATCTATTACTCTGAGACTGATAATGTATCAGAATGAATAATTCAAACTGTTAAGAACTATCTTTATAAGTTTCATAATTATTCATAGAATAATTGATATAATCTTCTTCTATATACAGAGATTGCTATTAATAATTGAGATGATATTTTAACAGATATAAGTCTGTTCTTTCTTACACACAGATATCACATGAAAGTGTTGAATCTTCTAGAGATTACACAGTTCATACTGAACTCTCACAGTCTGATTCAGATTGCTGATAATATAGTAATAAAGCTCTGAGATATCTGTGATTGAGCAGAGACCTTCATAACAAGTACTAAACAAGATTAAGAAGATTGAATTAATGTTCACTAAGATCTCACTGAGTAATATAAGATAGAAGACCTAATGTGATTGAATCTTAAGAATATATAAATCACACACTTATCTTGTACACTAAATTACTGTCATGTTAAGTACAAAGTGATAGAGATTCTAGACAGTCATAACTACTGTTCTGATACTTTATCAGAGATTCATGATATATTTCATATAAGCTTGCTTCATCACACTGTCACTGATTCATTTTCTTCTCAACTGACTTCTGACTGACAGCTGTCAGAGATTATAGAAGAAGATAATAAACTTGAGTGAGAGATTGAAAACATTCTTGAAAAGAGACTTCAAAGCCGCAGCTGATAATATCTTGTAAAATGAGTTAACTATAATTGTCTAACCTGAACTTCAAGTTCTGTATTATCTGAGATCACAGTTCTTGACTGATGAAAATTACATATAATCAGAGAAGAAGAGAGCTAATGTAGCAAGCTGCATCTGATCAATTATATAGACTATTTCATTACACTTCACAGATTTCTACTGAGGCTTTGATTCTCAGTCACTAATTCTCTACTGAAAGCTCTGATTCTCAGTCACTGATTCTCAGCTGAAAATTCATGAAATTTCTATTCTTTCATCTCAAAGCTTCACTGTGTACATGTATAAATATTCACTTCAATCACTGATTTCTATACTTTCTCTTTCTTTTCCTTTTCTAATGTTTTTCACTTTGTTATATAAGACCTATATATTATACTGATCTATTCAGTGTAGGCCTCTTACAATGTCTTACAATTATACATTTTCATATCTAAGAAACTGAATTCTGCTAAATGCAATTATAAGATCTACAATAAGAAACTTCTTATAATTATTATTATTATTATTCTTCAATTATAGATGTATACAGTCAGAGACTATAACATCTATCTAAGAACTTTTAGTTCTCAGAGTTTTTTCTATATCTATAAAGTCAAGTATTATACATTTATCAATTTCAGATATGTAAAATCAGAAAATTCCAGCTCAGAATATAAAAACTATTTATAAATTACAGTATTTCAACATCTTCTAATACTTTGAAATCATTTAAAAATATCATGACAAAGGAAAAGAGAACATAGTCTTAAAGATAAATATATTAAATAGATAGATAGAAAAGAATAGAAAAGAAAAAGTATAGTAAAGAGAGATCTACAGAATAAGATCTCTACAGTTTACATCTTAAGCTGTATACATATTTTAACACTTTATATAACTGATCACTGTCTCTGTTCTCTCAGATCTGTTTCAGAGATTATCATTCTCTCTAAAGAGCTGTCACTCAGCTAGCTTCTATCTCTAGCTTATTTATAAGTGAAGTTCTCATTAAGAATAATATCACAGTTACTTAATTCTAGTTAAGTCTCTAATCTTTCAGCTGTCAATCTCAGCATTTCAGTCTATTAATTAACTATCACCGTCTTACTTATACTAATCATCTATTAAGAATATCTAGATCTTATTATTATTATTATTTTTCTTCAATTATGAATGTATGTAGTCAGAGACTATGACATCTACCTGAGAACTTTTAGTTCTCAGGGTTTTTTCTATATCTATAAAGTTAACTATTATACATTCATCAATTTGAGATATGTAAAATCAGAAAATTCCAGCTCAGAATATAAAAACTGTTTACAAATTACAGTATTTTAACATCTTCTGATACTTTGAAATCATTTAACAATATCATGATAAAAGAAAAGAGAACACAGTCTTAAAGATAGACACATTAAATAGATAGATAGAAAAGAATAGAAAGGAAAAGTAAAGTAAAGAGAGACTGTAACAAAACAAATTATTAAAAGATAGTATATAGCTGTTTTAACAGACTATATCTGATCAATTTCCTTCTCTTCATATTCAGATATTTCTGAATTTAGCTATTTTCTTATAGCTGCTTGAGTTTCTGATAGAAAGTCTATTAAGTATAGTATTTAATTCCTGTCTCAGTTGAGAATAAGAATCTCATACTTAATTAATTTAGATTATACTGCTCTTTTAATCTGACTCTGAGACTATTGTATAATGCATAGTGTATTACAATATACTTAGAATTTTCATTTATATTGTAGAATGAGTATTCTATTGAATTAAATCTATCATTAAATCTTTGTATATAAGATGTATAATAGCCATGTTCTAGTTTCAGCTGTATTATAGATAAGAATATTTTCTTTCTATATTTAATTAAATAAGATTTTCACTTGAGTTTTGTTTCAAATCTTGAATAATATATTGTAAGAGGCCTACGCCGAATGAATCGGTATAATATATAGGTCTTATATAACAAAGATAAAAATGTTAGAGAAGGAAAGAAAGAGAAAGTGTAGAAATCAGTGATTGAGGTGGATATTTATACATGTATGTGATGATGTATGCAGTGAAGCTTCGGGGCGGAAGAATCTATATATGTTCATAGCAGCTGAGAATTGGTGATTGAGAATGGCTGAGAATCAGAGTATACATGTTCAAGAGTGAAGTGAAAGAATCTATAAAGTGTAATGAAATAGTCTATATAATTGATCAGGCACAGCCTGCCACATTAGTCTCTCTCTTTCAGAAGCAGTTCTCATCAGTCAAGAGCTGCTGTTTCAGATAATGCGGAACTCAGAGTCCAGGTCAGTTAATCATAGCTGACTTATTTCACAAGATATTGCTGGCTGCAGCTGCAGAATCTCTTATCAAGAATATTCTCAATCTCTCACTCAAGCTCATTATCTTCTTCTATAATGCCTGGTGACTGTCAGTCAGAAGTCAGTTGAGAAGAGAACAGATCAGTGACAGTGTGATGTAACAAGCTTGTATGAAATACATCATGAATCTCTGATAATGTGTCAAGATAATAGTTATGACTATTTAGAACTTCTATCACTTTATACCTGATATGATAGTAATCTAGTATATGAGATGAATGTGTGATTTATATATTCTTAAGATTCAATCATATCAGATCTTCTATCTTATATTATTCAGTGAGATCTTGATGAATATTGATTTAATCCTCTTAATCTTGTTTCACAGTTGTCATGAAGGCCTCTGCTCAATCATAGATATCTCAGAGCTTTATTACTATATTATCAACAATCTGAATCAGACTGAAGAGGTTCAGTGTGAACTGTGTAGTCTCTAGAAGATTCAACACTTTCATATGATAATTATATATAAGAAAGAACAGACTTATATCTGTTGAAATAGTATCTTGTTCATTGATAGTGATCTCTGTGTGTAGAAGCAGATTATATCAATCATCTTATAAGTAATTACAGAACTTGTGAAGATAATTCTTTACAGTCTGAATTATCTATTCTGACATATCATCAGTCTCAGAGTGATAGACAGTTAACAGATAGTATATAATCTTGAGAACTTGACAGATTCTTGTTCAGAGAGCACTCATAAATTGACAGTCTTAATTCAATACTATAAATCTCAGTAATTCATGTATCTGATAGAATAGGCTTTATAGAAAAGCTTTAATGTCTTATTCAGTATTCATCTTATTATAAGATTTCAATATTATATCTTTGCTCAATCAGTTCACAATAATTAGAACATTTCTATAACTCTTACTCTCAGAGAGATTAATTATGAAGTCGATTATCACATCTTATCAGATTCTATCAGAGATATTAAGTGATTTCAGTAGATCTTTTCTACAGTTCTTTTATAAGATGATGAAGGAACAATAATTGCAGTTTCAAATGAAACATGTAATACTATTTAATATCTCAGACTAGTAGAACTCTTGAGAGATCATTTAATACAATTATTTATAATCTAAGTGACTGATTATACACAAATCATGCATCTCTTGCATTATTCAAGTGTATAAGAGTTCAGAGTAGAGAACTCAACATTATTCACAGAATCACAGAGTATTATTATTATTGATTGAATATTCTGAGATATTAATTCTTATATATAGTTCTGAGAGAAATCAGAGTGCTTCTTGATATACTGCTTTAGTAAGGGTCTGAAGAAGTTTATCAGCCTGAGCTGCTGTATATCACAGTTCATTCAGTGTAGAGAAAGTGAAGATATCAATATCAGTATCAGTTCAGAGAGAGAGTATTCTAATCAGAGAAATATATATAATGTCATGAGTTGTTCTATCTTGATTAAATAATATCTTCAGTTCTAAGAGCTGATGTTCTTAGTTCATTCAGTGCATGTCTGTCACATCAAGCAGTATATCTTGTTCTCATCACAAGAGGACATCTGTCATCAAGTTCTAGCTGCCAGAACAGTAGTGTATTGTAAAATGAAAGTGGCTTAAGAACTCAGATCATTGTATCTGTCATTCAGTGAGTTTACAGATAGTTGTGAAGTATTTGAGATTCTTATGATCTGTGACTATCTCAAATTCAGAGATACTTCAGAGTTCAGAGTCTTATTCTTTTAAACAGTGTATAATTATGAGAAGTTTCTTATCATAGATCTCATAATTGCATTCAGTGAGACTCAGTTTCTTAGATATAAAGACACATGATTATAGAACATCTTTATTATTATATTACAATATCACTTCTTCTATTACATAGTCAGAGGAATCAGCTTCAACAACTATTTCATAATCAGAATTAAATGTTATCAGTAGAGAGATATTAATAATCATCTTCTTCATCTGTATAAATACAGCTTCAGTATCTACTGATTATTGAAATACTGAGTCTTTCTTAGTAAGTTCTATAAATGATCTTGTAATATCTGAGAAGCTTTGTATAAATCATTAATAGAAGTTAGCAAATCTAATGAAGCTTTGTACATCTTTCACAGTGTGTGAGATCTCTCATTCAAGAATAGTAGAGATTTTCTCAGAATTCATTCAGATTTTCTTATCAGATTCTATAATGAAATCTAAGTATTTAGTACTCTTGACTTTGAAATCACACTTGTCAATAACAATTGATAGTCTCACTTCTTATAGTTATTATAATACTCTTTGCACATACTCTTGATATTTCTTTCTAAATTCATCAGTGAAGATGAGAATGTCATCTAGATAAGCAGATGCAAATTTATCAAGAAAGTCTCAGAGTGCTCAGTTGATATACTTCTGAAATGTACTGAGAGTATTGATCAGTTCAAAGAGTGTGACTACTCATTCAAAGAGATTATATCATGTTCAGAATACTGTAAGTCACTCATCTTCTTCAGTGATACAGATCTTATGAAACACAGTGATGACATCTAACTTTGTAAATTATTGAGCTTATTCAATACAAGCTAGAGTTTCATTGATAAGAGATAAAGAATAACAGTCTTTCTTTATTAATCTGTTCAATTCTTAATAATTCACACAGAACTGAAGTCCTTCATCTGATTTCTTTGCAAAGAGAATAGAGACTGCAGTGAAAGAGTTGCTAATATGTATGAATTTCTTATTCAACAGATTATTAAGTGTCTTTCAAAGAAGAAGAAGTTCATCTCAGAACATGTTATAAAGAGAGTCTCATAGCAGTTTGAGATTCTTATCATTCTTTTTCTCTAACTTGATACTGTGATTCATTTCAGAATTGCATAAGAGAGGTATATTCATAATATTATCTTGTCAGAAGACATCTAGATATTCATGATATTATTGAGAGAGTTTTATACAAAAATCTGTTATTATAACACAGGATAACTTTTCTAGAGTCTTTTTGATATTAGTCAGACTGACAGAATAGATTGATACATGATTCTGCTGTCAGTGAACTTATCAGCAACTCTATCAGTGATTTTGATAATGACTTCTTTTTCAGAGTATTTCATAAGTGTTGACAGAAATCTGTATAAGATTCATAGTCTTGTGAATATCATCTTCATAAATTCTATCATTATTAGAGAATATCAAGCTTCTATTTTAAGTATCTAACAAGATGCCTTGTTCAGATAGCCAGGCAAGTTCTAATATAAGATCATAATCAAGATTATCAACTTTATATGTGTAGACATCTTCATATTGATATTCTCTCACATCTATAGTCAGCTTCATCATGTAACAGATACAAATGTCTTTTAAATCATCAAATTCTGCAAGAAGTCAGGGTTTTAATAAAGGAATACACTGAAGGTTATGATATCTTACAACTGAAGATTTTATCATTGCATAGTAGCATAGACTGCTGTCTATCATGACTTTCATATTATACATGTTATCAATCACAGTAGATACAAGAATTGTATTCATTGTCATCTTCTCTTCAAATTGTTATTATCTGATCTCTTCAAGCTTCTATTGATGAATTTGAACAGAAGCTAATCTTTTCCCTGTTTAACTGAGACATTCTTATAGTTATCTTCTAAATCTTCCTCTAATATAACATGATTGGCGTGGACAGGCACTGATTCATTCTTCAAATAAGAAGACACATAGATCAATCAGCAGTTGAAAGTAATATGTTCTAATCAGTTACAGTTAATACACACTTTATGTTGACATTGATCAGTAACTTCTTTGAGAGTGATTTCAGAGACTCAGAAGCCTGTTCAAACAGCAGAAACTCTTGCTTATATATAGACATTTGAATCTATTCAGTTCATGACATCTGTATCATTGCTGTTACTTCTCTTCAGTACAGGTGTATAAGTGACTGAAGTGTAACATCTTCTATCACTGTTCTGTATACTCTTGAGCTTGATAAGATGATCATTCAATGTTCAGAGCTGTGTGCAGAAGTCTTCATAAGTCTGGTCTTTGTCTACACTTACAAGAGTCTGTAAGAGTTCAAAAGTCAATATCTTCTTGAGCATGCTAATCTTTATTCAATTCTTCTAAGATTGATCATCTGCTTCTAGCATCTTGATGTTGAAGTCAGAGATAAATGTTGTAAGAGAAGTGTTCCTCTGTCAGATGCTCTGTAATCAATCTAATACTTTCTGTTGCATGGCAGTGTCTTGGAACAGGATCTTAAGATGTTTTATGATGTTATCAGGCATTCACAATACTGATTCACATGCTTTCATTCATGAATGAAACTTCTGTTTCACACAATCTTTCAATCATTCATTGATATATCAATCTTGATTGATTAATAAACTGATGGCATCTTCATCTACACTCAGTTTTGCAAGCATTTTCATTCTTTATGATGAGTAGAGAGTGAGATCAGAAGCATTAAAATATGCAGAAGCATCTAAGTGTTCTTTCAGCACTTTTGTATTCAATTCTGTAAATGTGGAAATTGCATGAGTTAATCATTGAATCTCTTTATATTGAAGTTGTTAAGTCATGTGCATGTCTGCTATCTGTTGCTGTTGAAATTTCAACATTGCTCAGAGCCACTGTGATATCACATCTATGCTTGTATTCAAGGGTTTCATATTATTATTAGACATGATTATATCAATTGTTGAATGTGTGATACCTGTGAAATCTGAAGAAGTGTAATCATATTCTTATATGTCTGAGTGTCAGAACTCTCAGGTCTTTCACTGACATTCTCTTGTAAGATCTTATTGCAGGGCCAGAGCAACTGATGAGCAAGCTTCTATCTGAGAACTCAGTGTTCACTTAACTGTTTGACTGTTTCTCTATTTCTTATATGATGTTATGCATTCAGATATCTCTTGATGAATAATTGTTCCTAATGAGAAGACAATGTGTGAATAATCATTTTCTAATAAGGAGACAATGAATGTTTTTATAGTGTAAGAGGCCTACACTGAATGAATCAGTATAATATATAGGTCTTATATAACAAAGATAAAAATGTTAGAGAAGGAAAGAAAGAGAAAGTGTAGAAATCAGTGATCAGAGTGGATATTTATACACATATGTGATGACATACACAGTGAAGCTTCAGGGCGGAAGAATCTATACATGTTTGTGGCAGCCGAGGATCGGCGATTGAGAATGGCTGAGAATCGGAGTGTACATGTTCAAGAGTGAAGCGGAAGAATCTATGAAGTGTAACGGAATAGTCTATATGATTGATCGGGCGCAGCCCGCCATATATATACTCTTCTTTTATTTCTATCAGCTTTCATTTCACTTATCTAAACAAGATTCTTTTATCTTTAGCTTTATAAAAGATTAGAACACAATTTTTCAAATAGATCTGCTTAATTCTGAACTCTTTTTTACAGCTGAATCAGTCAATTCATTACTATGAATGTTTATATAAGCAGAAACTCAGTGTAAATGAATTATCAGGTTTGATATTTTTCTCTTTTGAATTTTTAAAACAGAGTTTAAAATCAGTTCAAGATTTGTTTCATTATTATAAATCTGACTATTTCTAAGTCTTTTTAAAGTAGCTTGACTGTCAGAGAATATTTATATTACTTTCAAACTATTTTCTCTTTTATAAGATTTTATTTCAATAAGTTTGAAAATTTTACTATTACAAATAGTTCTGCAGTAAAGACTTCAGATTCACTTTCTAGATTTCAGAAATCTGAGATAAAATTGATATTATCTTCAGTATAAGCAATGTCTGTGTTTAATCTATTAAAATTCTTATTTTTTGAGTTATCTAATTAAATCAGAATAGAGTCTTCTATATTAATTGTAGAAATTCTCTTTGAATACTGTTCATATTCTTTCTCTTTAGATAGTTCACTTATTTACAAGTTTATAAGAGATTCAAGCTTTTCTCTTCAGAGAGATATCTTCTCATAAGCAACTTTTTCAATATTTAAAGAAGAAAATTGATTCTTAATTAGTGCGTATAGTCTATATAGTTAAGAAGGCATTTTCTTTGAAGAATTATTTACATTTCAATTAAGAAATCTATTTCAATTCAGTTCATTTTCAGAGTTAATTAATAAAAATGAAGAAGAGACTCTTTCTCTGATTATATAATTTAAGCTTATCTTTATAACTTTCAGAGCATAGTTTATATAGGTCTTTTTAAATCTAATAGCTGAAGGAAGAATTGAAGCTTCAATTTTCATTGTTTTAATAGAAGATGATTTGAATACTCTCAGAATTCTTCTCAAAGCTTTGTTTTACAGACTTTGAAAAAGTTCAGTGAAATCTTCTTAATTATTTCATTAAACTTGAACTTTATAATCAGCTACTGAGATAATACAGATTATATATAACTATCTCATAGCCTGAAAGAATAGATCTCTCTCTGTATTTAATAGTCTGATTATGTTATTTAATAGTCTTTCTATCTTGATAGTTCTTTGTTGAATATAATATTTAAAATTCAACTTGAAGTTTAATCATACTTCTAATCATTTAACATTTAAACTGGGTTTAATCTCTCTATTTAAAAGAGTTAGATATAGTTCTTTCTTATTGAATTTAGAAAAGAAATAAATTAACTCAGTTTTATTCATATTAAATTGAATTTAATTGATATCTACTCTAACAAAGATTTTTCTTACTGCTTTGTCAATCACTTTCAAATTCTCTCTGATTATTTTTAAGCTGTAGACTAGATCAATATCATTCATATAACTCAGAGATTGCAGTATTTCCATATCTCTATTTTTAAATAGCTATATAGTGTATATTGTAAATAAAATAAGTAAGATTGAAGATTGTTACAGTACTTCTATTTTTATCTCAGTCTTATTTTATTTCATTTCATCAAAGAATAGTTGTATAATTCTTTTAAATATAAAACAGTTAACATTTCTTATTAGAGAAAGTGACAGTTTTAACATCTTCAAAGTCTGAATTAACTTTGACTTTGAAACATAATTAAATGCTTCTTTTATATTAATAAAAACTGTAGTTGAGACCAGACTTTCATACTTTGCTATTTGAATATTATGAATAACTGAGAGAATAGTGTTAATTACAGAACATTTCTTTCTATGTCTTATTTATTCACTAAATAAAAGAGAATTAATAATAAAGCTTATAAAAGATAGTTAAGTAGCTATTATCTTTTCTAAAACCTTTTCTAGACAGTTCAATAGAGATATTACTCTATATAACTTAGAAATTAAAGTTTTTCTATTAAGTTTTATAAGAATCACTTCAGTGACTTCTCTTCAGTATTCAGAATAATATTCATTTTTCAAGAGATTGAAAAAGAGCTCAAAATATTCATTCTTTAAGTAGAAGTATGTATTTTGAATAATTAAGTGATTGATTCAATCAGACTCTGTAGCAGTTTTAACTGAACTTAAGAAGCTAGCTGACTCTAATTCATCTTGTATAAGCTCAGATTATTCCCAGTTATTTTCATTAATATAATTATAAAGTGATATATTCTCTTTCTCTGAATCTGAATCTGATGAGTTTTGAAAGAGAATTCTCATAAAAGCTTAATATTTTTTCTCAAAAGAATTTGCTGTATATGATTTATTCTGAAACTTATATTCTAAGACTGAAAGATTTGCTACACTTCTTGTTTTAGTATAGTTAAAGGTCTTAAAAACTTTCTTTTCTTATACTTCTTTAAGACATTTATCTCAGCAGTCTGTTTTAGCTCTTTTAATATCTGAAAAATATTTATTTCTGACAGCTTTGAACTCTTTATCAGATATTATATCATTCTTTTAATGTCTTCTAACAGTAGCTAATTATTTTCTTTTAGATGTGATATTCTTATTTTATCAAGATTTGAAATACTCAGAAGACTTTCTCTTTGAAATATTATCTCTAACACTTGTTAGAATAATAGATGTAATGAGCTTCACTCTATTCTCAAGCATTTCATTTGAGATATCTTGATCAGAATTTCAATATAGCTCACTCTTCTTTTCAGATTTTAATAGTTTTATACTTTTTTCAACTGCTTTTTAATCAGCTTTTTCAAAGTTAAACTGATTAGAGACAGGAGAATTTTCACTGATTTATTTTTCACTCAGTTTAATATTAAATTGAATAATCTTATGATCTGATTCTGATGTCTCATTTAAATTAATAAATCAGTTTACAAGTTCTTTTTTCATTAGATTTTATAATATAAAGATTAGATTTATAATAGACTTCTGTTTCATATCTTTTGTAAAGAATGTTTATTAATCAGACTTATTAGCTAAATCTATTGAATGCTCAAAGATTTATTTAATCAGATTATCTGCTCTCACTGCTCTTTTACATTCTGAATTTCATTAGAGATAATGTGTATTGAAATCTTCTACAATTATAGAGTTTTTTGATAAAGTTATGTTCAGAAATTCTCTATTAATTGTTCAGATATTATTATTTTTCTTCAATAACTTTTTATTATAGATATTTATAAGCTGTACAGTATTAAACTTATTCTCTTTATCTATAATATCATCTATCAGAATATCAGAGTCAGATATAATATTAAATCTTAGATTAAATTGATATCTTAATCTCTTTCTTTCATAGATCACTACTCTTGACTTTATCTCAAACTTTTAAGATAGAAAGCAGTAGTAGCTTGAATAAGAAATAATGTATTTTTACTCAGCATCAAAATTTGATTTCTGAAGCAGTATAAAATTAACTTTTTATTTAAATACAATTTGAAGACAAGAATAAATATAATTTAAGTTTCTATTCACATTATTTTGAATAAATGTGATTTTGAAAGAGTTTTTAAACTTTTTTTATTGTTTTTATTATATATTTATACTAAAACAGAGTAGAGATAGAGTAGAATTTAATCACTATCATCAGATAGTGAATTATAACTATTTTAAAAAGTAGAAATCTCAACTGCTTATATTATATTTAGTTTATTATCAGAGTAATTTCTCAATTCTCTAATCTTAACAGAAGTTTGAGAATTCAAATTCTATTTACATTTAACTGAAGAATTGAAGTTTGAAGATTTAGATAGTTAAGAGTTTCTTCTTTTTAAGCTTATAGTTATAGATTTACTGACTTGACTATTCTCTTCAGTTATTCAACCGCTCTACCACAAACTCGTTCGACCTTTCGAATAAGAACCCGCCGATAGATTCATCAAAAAGCCCTCGATCATATGAGCATTTTGACCCCATCGCTGACCACATGCCCCGTGTGGTAGTGGAGTTACCCAGCCAAATGTGAACCAGATATTGCTTGAAACTCCTGTATGGGATTATCCCCTGTTCTCCCCTATCACACCACAACCCCGGACCAAATTGCCATACAAATTGTAAGGTGAAGAGACCTAGTCATATGCATCAATCTTCTTGATTTTGGAAGATCACTGATCTGTAATTGTGAAGATATCTGAGAAGCAATCTCCGCGAAAACCCTGTTCATCTTTGATGTTTCAAAACATCAACACCAAGTCTCACCCTTATATCACCCTTCTCAATCTGGCCCATTCCCAGCAGAAAAATACAAAAAAGATATCTCAGCAATAATATCAAGCATATAATCAACAGACATGTCTGAAGTGCAATCTCTGTGAATACTCTGTCTGTCTTCAGTGTATCTAGACATCAATGCCAAGTCTCACTCTTATATCATTTCTCTCAATATAACTCATCTCTGATAGAATAATATAAAAAGATACCTCAGTAACAGTATTTGATACATAATCAGTGAATAATAAGTTAACAGAATAAGTTAACAGTATATCAATAACTATATATTCAGTATACCTCAAGATCTGACTGAGTCTTTGATCTCTGTATAGTGAGATATATTGAATCTAGTTTTAATATCTTAATATTTAATAGATTCTGTAAGAAATTGAGAACAGTAATACTAGATTTCTATTAAATTTAAGAATTAACTCTATATTAATATAATCATTGATAAAGTCTTCTATTTTAAGATATAAATAATCAGTTTCTCTACATCTCACTAATAATATTTCTATTATTATATAGAAACAGACTTATATTCTCTATAATATCAAGACTCTGAAGAGAAAAAGTCTTGATAGAGAGTATACAGTAGTATATATTTTAACAGTTTCTATCTCATTGTTCTGCAGCAGTTAATACAAAAAAAAAAAAGATTTTAGAAGTAGTTTTTTACTTCTCTTGAAAAAATAAGATGTTTTTCTCTGAGTTTTATATAATATTGTTACAAAGAATTAAAAACAGAGTTATTTTCTATTATAATTTTATATTCTTTTAAGTAAGAATTACTTTTTCAGTGACTGAAGAGCTTTTATTAATACTTAATTCTTTTTTACACTCTTTATTAACTCATTTTAGTTGCACACTTGTTGTATGAGAAGAATTAAATAATTTAGAATAAAATTAAATAGTTTTAATCAATTTCTCTACAAAAAATTGATTTATTTTTTATCAGTTTTTCTCTTAAAAACTGTCATATTATCTGATTTATTATCAATTAATATTATATATTTTCTCACTGTATCTTAAGAAAGAGATTGTAAAGATTTTATTGATTTATCTCAAAAATCAATTTTAGTTTATTAGATTCTCTTTAAAAATCTAATCTAGTTACTGAACTAGTGTGAAAAAAATCAGATGTTTTATATATAAAAGTCTTTTATTCTTCTTTTGAAACAGTCTGACAAACTTTTCAATTAAAAACAGACTTAGAAATCTCTTAATTAAAACAGTCTGATCAACTTTTCAATTGAAAAGAGTTTAATAAATATCTGAATTGAATCAGTCTGACTAACTTTTCATTGAGTAAGAATAATAAGTTCAAAAATATACTCAGTTAATGTGAACAAAGATGCTTTCTTAAATACTATTTCTAAGATTAAAATTCTGAAGAGAAGAAAGAAAGAAGAAATAGAGAAATAACAAGTTTCTGAAACACAGAAACTTGAAAAAGTAAGCAAGATTCTTGAAAAGCAGTGTTTGAGTGAGATGAATGAAGAAGTTCTGTTAATTCTTCATACTCAGGCTAGACAACTACAGAAAGTGATCAAGTTCAAACTTGAAATTTTAAATATAAGTTCTAAAATCATTGAAAATTCCTAGTACAATTACTGACTCTTCAGTTTGCTCTTCTTCTCTTTCTACTTCTTCTTCTTTTTTAAATCAGAAGAAAACATATACTTAAGCAGCTGAATCTACTTTCTCTAAATCTGCTATCTCTAAATCTGCTATCTCAAAATCTGCTTAAAATTCTGAGAAAAGTGAGAAGAATACTGCTCATACTTCTGTTGATAGAAAAGTAAAGAAAAAAATGCAAAAAGAGAAAAACTTTCAAATGTTTAGAAATAGAAGACTTATTCTTAAAGTCTTAAATTAAAACATCTTACAGAGAAACAAGCTAAACTCAAATCTTATTTTCAGAATTAGAAATGAAGTCAATCAGTAGTTCTTTTCTCAGTTAATAACTGATATTAAAGTTTAAAAATCAGTTATAGCTTCAATTGAGTCATTCTTCTTTGAAAACTTCATTATTTGAACTATAATATCTGAATTCAGTACAGAATTCCTTATTCAGAATGAGAATCTCTGAAAATCAGCAGTAGAATCTTTGTTAAACATAATAATTCAATCTAAGAGAGATGAAAAGTGAGATAAATTCCTTCTTTATAATATTTCAGTTATAATTTTTGACTGTGAAGAAGAAATGCTACTTCTCAAAAATGAATTAGAAGAATACAACTTTATTCAACTGAGAAAAGAGTCTGTATAATTAAATTCAATTGAGTTCAGACAAAGCATAAGAAATGTCTCTGTTCTAGTATATATAAAGATACTTAAACAGTCAAAGATCTCTGAAGTAAGAGTAGTAGATTTGAAAATAAGAGTTCATGAATACAAAGACTCAAGAATGAATCTCAAAGCTCAAACCCAGTGTTCAAACTGTCAAAGATATGAATACTTTGTAATCTCTTGTTTTAAAGACTTAAAATATGCATTCTATGCTAGAGATCATAAAACTAGTCAGTATAAATGTGAAATATGCTTAAAAAGAGATGAAATATATTAACACACTCTGCTTAAATGCTCTAATTGCAAAGAAAAACATGCATCTAGCTCAAAAGAATGTATGTTTACTTCAAGAACTCAAAAGAACTGAAGAAAAAATAAAGCTCAAAGTGAATCTAGAACTGAAGAGAATAGTCAAAATAGTAAATCTACAACTGTAGACTTAAAAAGAAGAAACTCTTAACTATCTAAATCTTCAAACTTCAATTCTTCAGTTAAATGTAAATAGAATTTGAATTCTCAAACTTCTGTTAAGATTAGAGAATTGAGAAATTACTCTGATAATAAACTAAATATAATATAAGCAGTTGCGATTTCTACTTTTTAAAATAGTTATAATCCACTATCTGATGATAGTGATTAAATTCTACTCTATCTCTACTCTCTTTTAGTATGAATATACAATAACAACAATAAAAAAAGTTTAAAAACTCTTCAAAAATCACATTTATTTAAAATAATGTGAATAGAAACTCAAATTGCATTTATTCTTGTCTTTAAATTGCATTTGAATAAAAAGTTGATTTTGTACAGCTTCAGAAATCAAATCTTGATACTGAGTAAAAATACATCATTTCTCATTCAAGCTACTACTGCTTTCTATCTCAAAAGTCTGAGATAAAGTTAAGAGTAGTAATCTATAAAAGAAAGAGATCAAGATATTAATTTAATCTAAGATTTAATATCATGTCTGACTCTGATATTCTGATGAGTGATATTATAGATAAAGAGAATGAGTTTAATACTATACAGCTTATAAATATCTATAATGAAAAGTCATTGAAGAAAAATAACAATGTCTGAATAATTAATAGAGAATTTCTTGTAAGGGGCCTACGCCGAATAGATCGGTATGATATTAATAGGTCTTATATAATAAAGAGAAAAACGTTAGAGAAGGAAAGAAAGAGAAAGTGTGAGAATTAGCAATTAAAGTGAATATTTATACATGTATGTGATGATGTACATGATGAGGCTTCAGGGCGGAAGAATCTATACGCGTTTATGACAGCTGAGAATCGGTGATTCAGAATGGCTGAGAATCAGAGCATACATGTTCAAGAATGAAGTGATTGAAATCTGTGAAGTGTAATGAAATAGTCTATATGATTGATTGAGTGCAGCTCATCACATTAGTCTCTCTCTTTCAGAAGCAGTTCTCATCAGTCAAGAACTGCTGTTTCAGATAATGCAGAACTCAGAGTTCAGATCAGTTAATCATAGTCAACTCATCTTATAAGATATTATCAGTCACAGCTGTGTGATCTCTCATTGAGAATATCTTCAATCTCTTATTCAAGCTCATTATCTTCTTCTATAATCTCTGACAGTTGTCAGTCAGAAGTCAGTTGAGAAGGAAATAAATCAGTGACAGCACAGCAGAGCAAGCTTGTATGAAAGACATCATGAATCTCTGATGATGTGTCAAGACAGTAGTTGTGACTATCTAGAACTTCTATCACTTTATACCTGACATGGTGGTAATCTAGTGTATGAGATGAACATGTGATTTGTATATTCTTAAGATTCAATCATATCAGATCTTCTATCTTATATTGTTTGATGAGGTCTTAGTGAACATTGATTCAATCTTCTTGATTCTGTTTAGCACTCATCATGAAGACTTCTGTTCAATCACAGGTATCTCAGAGTTTTATTACTATATTATCAGTGATCTGAATTGAACTGTGAGAATTTGATATATTCTGTGTGATATCTAGAAGATCTAACATCTTCATGTGATAATCATATATAAGAAAGAATGAGCTTATATCTGTTGAAATAATATCTTAATCATTAATAGCAATCTCTGCATGTAGAAGAAGATTATATCAATCATCTTATAAGTGATTACAGAACTTATAAAGATAATTCTTTACAGTCTGAATTGTCTGTTCTGATGTATTATCAGTCTCAGAGTGATAGACAGTTGATAAACAGTGTATAATCTTAAGAACTTGACAGATTCTTGTTCAGAGAGTACTCACAAATTGACAGTCTCAATTCAATACTATAAATCTCAGTAATTCATGCATCTGATAGAACAGGCTTCTTAGAAAAGCTTCAGCAACTTATTCAGCATTCATCTTGTCATAGGGTTTCAATATTACACTCTTGCTTAATTAGTTCATGATGACTAGAACATTTCTACAGTTCTTACTCTCAGAGAGATCAACAGTGAAGTCAATTATCACATCTCACCAGATTCTATCAGAGATATCAAGCAGTTTCAGCAGGCCTTTTCTACAGTTCTTTTATAAGATGATAGAAGAATAACAGTTGCAGTTTCAGACAAAACATCTGATGCTATTTGATATCTCAGATCAGTAGAATTCTTAAGAGATCATTTGATACAGTTGTTCACAGTCTGAATGACTGGTCATACATGAATCATGCATCTCTTGCATTATCCGGGTGTGTAAGAGTTCAAAGTGAGGGACTCAGTGTCATTCATGAAATCACAGAGCATTACTGTCATCTATTGAACATTTCAAGATATCAGTCTTTATATATAATTCTGAAGGGAATTGAGACACTTCTTGTTATACTGCTTCAGTGAGGATTTGAAGAAGTTCATCAGTCTGAGTTACTGTATACCACAGTTTATTCAGTGTAGAAGAAGTGGAGATATCAGTATCAGTTCAGAGAAAGAGTGTTCTAATCAGAGCAGCATGTATAGTGTTATAAGTGATCTCATTGTGATCAACTAATATCTTCAGGTTCAAGAGCTGATGTTCTCAATTCATTCAGTACATGTCTGTTACATCAGACAGTATATCTTGTTCTCATTGTGAGAGTACATCTGTCATTAAGTTCTGACTGCTGAAGTGATAATGTATTGTAAAATAAAAGTGACTTAGAAACTCAGATCATTGTATCTGTCATTCAGTGAGCTTATAGATAGTTGTGAAGTATTTGAGATTCTTATAATCTGTGATTATCTCAAATTCAGAGACACTTCAGAGTTCAGAGTCTCATTCTTCTAAACAGTATACAATTATAAGAAGTTTCTTATCATAGATCTCATAATTGCATTCAGCAGGACTCAGTTTCTTAGATATGAAGATGCATGATTATAAGACATCTTTATCATTATATTGTAATATAGCTTCTTCTGTGATATAGTCAGAGAAATCAGCTTCAATAACTATCTCATAATCAGAATTGAATATTATCAGCAGAGAGGTATTAATGAACATCTTCTTCATCTGTATAAATACAGCTTCAGTGTTCACTGATCATTGAAATACTGAGTCTTTCTTAGTGAGTTCTATAAGTGATCTTGCAATATCTGAGAAGTTTCATATAAATCACTGATAGAAGTTAGTAAATTCAATGAAGCTTCATATATCTTTCACAGTATATGAAGCTTCTCATTTGAGAATGATAGAGATCTTCTCAGAATTCATTCAAATCCTCTTATCAGCTTCTATGATGAAATCTAAGTATTTAGTACTCTTAACTTTGAAATCACACTTATCAATATCAATTGATAGTTCTGCTTCTTATAGTTGTTGTAATACTCTTCACACATGCTCTTGATATTCTTTTCTGAATTCATTAGTGAAGATGAGAATGTCATCTAGATAAGCAGATGCAAACTTATCAAGAAAATCTCAGAGTGCTTAGTTGATATACTTCTGAAATATACTGAGAGCATTAGCCAGTTCAAAGAGTGTGACTACTCATTCAAAGAGGTCATAATATGTTTAAAATGCTGTAAGTCATTCATCTTCTTCAGTGATATAAATCTTATGAAACATGGCAATGACATCTAGCTTTGTAAATCATTGAGCTCATCTGATACATGCTAGGGTTTCATTAATGAGAGATAAGAAATGATAATCTTTCTTTGTCAATCTGTTCAGATCTCAGTAGTTCACACAGAATCAGAGTTCTTCTCCTGACTTCTTTGTAAACAGAATAGAAGCTGCAGTGAAAGAGTTGCTAATATATATGAATTTCTTATTCAACAGATCATTGAGTGTCTTCTGAAGAAGAAGAAGTTCATCTTAAGAGATATTATAAAGAGGGCCTAACAGTGACTCAG
The DNA here is from genome assembly GCF_000003855.2 of Blastomyces gilchristii SLH14081. Taxonomy (NCBI): domain Eukaryota; kingdom Fungi; phylum Ascomycota; class Eurotiomycetes; order Onygenales; family Ajellomycetaceae; genus Blastomyces; species Blastomyces gilchristii. The sequence continues at coordinate 1,964,319 of NW_003101677.1, read as the reverse complement.
AGTTCTTTTCATTTTTCTTTTTTAACTTGATACTGTAATTCACTTCTGAGTCTTGTAAAGAAGATATATTCATAATGTTATCTTGTTGAAAGACATCTAGGGATTCATGATATTATTGAGAGAGTTTTGTGTGAGAATCTGTTATTATAACATAGAATAACTTTTCTAGAGCTTTCTTGATATCAGTCAGACTGATGAAATAGATTAATATATAATTCTGCTATCAGCAACTTCTTTTTCAGAGCATTTCATACACATTGACAGAGATCTGTGTCAGATTCATGATCTTGTGAATGTTATCTTCATGAATTCTATTATTGTTAGGGAATATCAAGCTTCTGTTTCAAGCATTTAATAAGATGCCTTGTTCAGATAGTCAGACAAGTTCTAATATAAGATTATAATCAAGATTATAATCTTCATATGCATAGGCATCTTCACATTGATATTCTTTCACATCTATGATCAGCTTCATCATGTAACAGGTACAAATGTCCTTTGAATCATTAAATCCTGCAAGAAGTCAGGGTTTTGATAAGAAGATACACTGAAGATTATGACATCTTATGACTGAAGATTGTATCATTGCATAGTGACATAGATCACTGTCTATCATGGCTTTCATATTATACATGTTATCAATCACAGTAGATACAAGAATTACATTCATTGTTATTTTCTCTTCAAATTGTTGTTATCTGATCTCTTCAAGCTTCTGTTTGCAAATTTGAACAGGAGCTAATCTTTTCCCTGTTTCATTGAGACATTCTCATAGTTATCTTCTGAATCCTTCTCTAATGTTATGTGGTTGACACAGACAGGCGCTGATTCATTCTTTGAATGAGAAGACACTGATCTTTCTCTTAAGTGAGAAGATGCTGGTCTTTCTCTTGAGTGTGAAGACATATAGATTAATCAGCAGTTGAAAGTGATGTATTCTAATCAGTTACAGTTGATGTATACTTCACATTGATATTGATCAGCAACTTTCTCAGAAGTGATTTTAGAGACTCAGAAGCCTGTTTGAATAGTGAAAACTCTTGCTTGTGTATAGGCATTTGAGTCTATTCAGTTCATGACATCTGCATTATTGCTGTTATTCCTCAGTACAGGTGTGTGAGTGTAATGTCTTCTATCACTGTTCTGTATACTCTTGAGCTTGATAAGGCAGTTGTTCAATGTTCAGAGCTGTGTGCAGAAGTCTTCATAAGTTAAGTCTTTGTTTACACTTATAAAAGTCTGTAAGAGTTTGAAAGTTAATGTCTTTTTGAGTATGCTAATCTTCATTCAATTCTCTCAAGATTGATCATCTACTTCTAAGATCTTGATGTTGACATCAGAGATAAATGTTGTAAGAGAAGTGTTTCTCTGTCAGACACTCTGTAATCAATCTAATACTTTCTATTGCATGGCAGTGTCTTGGAACAGAATATTAAGATATTTCATGATATTGTCAGGCATTTGTAATACTCGTTTACATACTTTCATTTATGAATGAAACTTCTGTTTCACACAATTCTTCAATCATTCATTGATATATCAATCTTGATTAGTTAATGAATCAATGACATCTTCATCTATACTCAGTTTTGTAAGCATTTTCATTCTTCATGGTGAGTAGAGAGTGAGATCAGAAGTATTGAAATATGTGAGAGCATCTAAGTGTTCTTTTAATGCTTTTATATTTGATTCTGTAGATGTTGAAATTGTATGAGTTTCTTATTGTGATAATTATTGAATCTCTTTATATTGATGTTATTAAGTTGCATGCATATCAGCTATTTATTGTTATTGTAATTTCAACATTACTCAGAGTCACTGTGACATCATATCTATGCTTGCATTTGAGAGTTTCATATTATTATTAGACATGATTATATCAATTGTCAGATGTGTAATTGTATGAATATCTCATATGTCTGAGGTGTCAGAACTCTCAGGTCTTTCACTGATATTCTCTTGTAAAATCTTATTACAGAGTCAGAGTAACTGATAAGCAAGCTTCTATCTAAGAACTCAGTGTTCACTTAACTGTTTAACTGTTTCTCTATTTCTTACACATTGTTATATATTCAGATATCTCAGTGAGTAATTGTTTCTAATAAGAAGACAATGCATGAATAATCATTTCTAATAGAAAGACAATGAATATTTTTCTAGTATAAGAGGCCTACACTGAATAGACTGATATGATATTAATAGGTCTTATATAACAAAGAGAAAAATGTTAGAGAAGGAAAGAAAGAGAAAGTGTGAGAATCAGCAATCAGAGTGAATATTTATACATGTATGTGATAGTGTATGCAGTGAGGCTTTGAGGCGGAAGAATCTATATGTGTTTATAGCAGCTGAGGATCAGTGATCAAGAATGGCCGAGAATCGGAGCATACATGTTCATGGCGGCTGAGGATCAGTGATTGAGAATGGCCGAGAATCGGAGTGTACGTGTTCGAGAATGAAGCGGTTGAAATCTGTGAAGTGTAACAGAATAGTCTATATGATTGATCGGGCGCAGCCCGCCACATTTCTGAATATAACTTTATTAAGAAACTCTATAATTATAGAAGATTTCAATGCACATTATCTCTGATAAAATTCAGAATGCAAAAGAGTAGTAAGAGCTGATAATCTGATTGAATGAATCTTTGAATATTTAATAGATTTAGTTAACAAGTCTGATTAATAAACATTCTTTAGAAAAGACATGAAACAGAAATCTATTATAGATTTAAGCTTCATATTATAAAATCTGTAAGAGGCCTACGCCGAATGAATCAGTATAATATTATAAGTCTTATATAACAAAGAGAAAAATGTTAGAGAAGAAAAGAAAGAGAAAGTGTAGAAATCAGTGATCAGAGTGAATATTTATACATGTATGTAATAGTATACACAGTGAAGCTTCAGGGCAGAAGAATCTATACATGTTCATAGCAGCTGAAAATTGACAATTGAGAATGACTGAGAATTAGACTGACCGTGTGACCGTGTCTGGGACCAGGACCAGATTTTTTGATAGTCTCATTACCAATTCGACTGATCCCATTACACGGTTTTAACATTAGATAGTAGTCCCATACTGTCCCAGTGAGACTTACTGTCTACTCTTGTCACATTTTCCAAATGGGACCATGATTTCCACTTCTCAATTTAAATTATTTTTATTGCTTTAAATGACTTTAAATCTCATTTGAGTGTTACCAAAAAGCGTTACTTTTTAAAAAATTAAAAATAGTCTAAAAAAAACCTTAAAATGTCTAAAAATAGTAACTTTATGCCAAGAATGGAACTAAATGGGACCAAATGGGACCACTTTCTCATTTTTTTCAAGTCATGGTTCCATTTTAAGATCTGATATATAGTCACTTTACATGTTTTTTTAATAGCCAGTCCCAGCGGGATTCACGCCAAGAAATGTATGGGACCAGACCAAATGGGACCAAACGTGAAATTCATGGTCCCGGCGGCCAGTCTACTGAGAATCAGAGCATATATATTCAAGAGTGAAGCAGAAGAATCTATGAAGTGAAGCAGAAGAATCTATAAAGTGTAATGAAATAGTCTATATGATTGATCAGATGCAGTCTGTCATATTAGTTCCTCTCTTTCAGATGCAGTTCTTATCAGTCAAGAGTCACTGTTTCAGATAATGTGAAACTTGAAGTTCAGATTGATTGATTATAGCTGACTCATTTCATGAAATATTGTCAGCTGCAGCTGTGAGATCTCTCATTGAGAATATTCTCAATCTCTCACTCAAGCTCATTATCTTCTTCTATAATATCTGGTGACTGTCAGTCAGAAGTCAGTTGAGAAGAGAATAGATCAGTGACAGTGTGATAGAGTAAGCTTATATAAAATATATCATGAATCTCTGATAATGTGTTAAGACAGTAGTTATAACTATCTAGAACTTCTATCACTTTATACCTGATATAACAGTAATCTAGTGTATGAGATGAATATGTGATTTATATATTCTTAAGATTCAATCATATCAGATCTTCTATCTTATATTATTTGACAGAGTCTCAGTGAACATTGATTTGATTCTCTTAATCTTGTTTTGCAGTTGTCATGAAGATCTCTGCTCAATCACAGACATCTCAGAGCTTTATTACTATATTATTAGTGATCTGAATCAGACTGCAGAGGTCTGATATGAACTATGTGATCTCTAGAAGATTCAACATCTTCATGTGATAACTATATATAAGAAAGAACAGACTTATATCTGTTGAAACAGTATTTCATTCATTGATAGCAATCTCTGTGTGTAGAAGCAGGCCATGTCAATCATCTTGTAAGTAATTACAGAATTTATAGAGATAGTTCTTGACAGTCTGAATTATCTATTCTGATTCATCATTGATCTCAGAGTGATAGATAGTTAACAGATAGTATATAATCTTGAGAACTTGATAGATTCTTATTCAGAGAGTACTTATGAATTAACAGTCTTAATCTGATACTATTAATCTCAGTAACTTATATATTTGATAGAATGAACTCTGTAAGAAGGCTTCAATAACTTATTCAGTATTCATCTTATTATAAGATTTTAATATTATATCTTTACTTAGTTAGTCAACAATGATCAGAATATTTCTATAATTCTTACTCTTAAATAGATTAATAATAAAGTCAATCACTACATCTTATCAGATTCTATTAGAAATATTGAGTGATTTTAGTAGATCTTTTCTACAGTTCTTTCATAAGATAATAGAAGAACAGTGATTACAGTTTCAGATGAAGTATCTGATACTGTTTAATATCTCAGATTAATAGAACTCTCAGAAGATAATTCTATACAGTTATTCACAGTCTGAATAATCAGTTATACATAAATTATACATCTCTTACATTATTCAGATGTGTAAGAGTTCAGAGTGAGAGACTCAGTATTATTCACAGAATTGTAGAGTATTATTATCATCGATTGAATATTCTGAGATGTCAATTCTTACACATAATTCTGAAAGAAATCAGAATGTTTCTTGTCATACTGCTTTAGTAAGTGCTTAAAGAAGTTTATCAGTTTAAGCTGCTGTATACTATAGCTCATCTAATGTAGATTCAGAAGAAGTTGAGATATCAGTGATAGTTCTAATCAGAGAAGCATATATAGTACTGTGAGCTGTTTCATCTTGATTAACTAGTATTTTCAGATTTAAGAGTCAGTGCTCTCAGTTCATTCAGTAAGTATCTATTACATCAGATAATATATCTTACTCTTATCATGAGAGAGCATCTGTCATTGAATTCTGACTGTCAGAACAGTAGTGTATTATAAAATAAAAGCAGCTTAAGCACTCAGATTATTATATCTATTATTCAGTGAGTTTATAGATAGTTGTGAAGTATTTGAAGTTCTTATGATTTATAACTATCTTAAATTTGAAGATACTTCAGAGTTCAGAGTCTTATTCTTCTAAATAGTATATAATTATAAGAAGTTTCTTATCATAGATCTCATAATTGCATTCAGCAGGACTCAGTTTCTTAGATATAAAGGTATATAATTGTAGAACATCTTCATTATTATTTTATAATATTACTTCTTCTATTATATAGTCAGAGAAATCAGCTTCAACAACTGTCTTATAATTAGAATTGAATATTATCAGCAGAGAGATATTAATGAATATCTTCTTTATCTGTGTAAATGCAGCTTCAGTGTCTATTGATTATTAAAATACTGAGTCTTTCTTAGTAAGTTCTGTAAGTAATCTTATGATATCTGAGAAGTTTTGTATAAATTGCTGATAGAAGTTAGTAAATCTGATGAAGCTTTATACATCTTTCACAGTGTATGAGATCTCTCATTCAAGAATAGCAGAGACCTTCTCAGAATTCATTCAGATTTTCTTATCAGCTTCTATGATAAAATCTAAGTATTTAGTACTCTTGACTTCAAAATCACACTTGTCAATATCAATTGATAGTTCTGCTTCTCATAGTTATTGTAATACTCTTTGCACATGCTCTTGATATTTCTTTCTGAATTCATTAGTGAAGATGAGAATATTATCTAGATAAGCAGATATAAATTCATCAAGAAAGTCTCAGAGTGCTCAGTTGATATACTTCTGAAATATACTGAGAGTATTGATCAGTTTAAAGAGTGTGACTACTTATTTAAAGAGACTATATTGTGTTCAGAATGCTGTAAGCTACTCATCTCCTTCAGTGATGCAGATCTTATAGAACACAGTAATAACATCTAACTTTGTAAATCATTGAGCTTGTTCAATATAAGCTAGAGTTTCATTGATAAGAGATAAAGAATAACAGTCTTTCTTTATTAATCTATTCAATTCTCAATAATTCACACAGAACTGAAGTTCTTCATCTGGTTTCTTTACAAAGAGAATAGAGACTGCAGTGAAAGAGTTACTAATATATATAAATTCTTTATTCAACAGATCATTGAGTGTCTCTTGAAGAAGAAGAAGTTCATCTCAGAACATGTTATAAAGAGAATCTTATAACAGTTTAAGATTCTTATCATTCTTTTTCTCTAACTTGATACTGTGATTTACTTCAGAATCTTGTAAGAGAGATATGTTTATAATATTATCTTATCAGAAGATATCTAGATATTCATGATATTATTAAGAGAGTTTTGTATAAGAATCTATTATTATAATATAAAATAACTTTTCTAGAGTCTTTTTGATATCAGTCAGACTGATGAAATGAATTATCATATAATTCTGCTATCAGCAACTTCTTTTTCAGAGCATTTCATACACATTGACAGAGATCTGTGTCAGATTCATGATCTTGTGAATATCATCTTCATGAATTCTATCATTGTTAAAGAATATCAGCTTCTGTTTTAAGTATTCAATAAGATACCTTGTTCAGATAGTCAGACAAGTTCTAATATAAGATTATAATCAAGATTATCAACTTCATATACATAGATATTTTCATATTGATATTCTTTCACATCTATGATCAACTTTATCATGTAACAGATACAAATATCTTTTGAATCATCAAATTCTGTGAGGAGTTGAGGTTTTAATAAGAGAATACACTAAAGGTTATAATGTCTTATAACTGAAGATTTTATCATTGCATAGTGACATAGACTGCTGTCTATCATAGCTTTCATATTATACATGTTATCAACTACAGTAGATATAAGAATCACATTTATTATCATTTTCTCTTCAAATCATTGTCATCTGATCTCTTCAAGCTCTTGTTTATAAATTTGAATAGAAGCTAATCTTTTCTCTGTTTCACTGAGACATTCTTATAGTTATCTTCTGAATCTTTCTCTAATATAATGTGATTGATGTGAACAGACACTGATTCATTCTTTGAACAAGAAGACACTGATCTTTCTCTTGAGTGTGAAGACACATAGATCAATTGACAGTTGAAAGTAATATATTCTGATCAGTTACAGTTGATGCACACTTCACATTGATATTGATCAGCAACTTCTTTGAAAGTAATTTCAGAGACTTAAAAGCCTGTTCAGACAGTGAAGACTCTTGCTTATATATAAATATTCAAGTCTACTCAGTTCATAGCATCTGCATCACTGTTGTTATTCTTTAGCATAGGTGTGTGAGTGACTGAAATGTAACATCTTCTGTCACTGTTCTGTATACTCTTGAGCTTGATAAGACAGTTGTTCAATATTCAAAGCTGTGTGCAGAAATCTTTATAAGTCTGATCTTTATCTACACTTACAAGAGTCTGTAAGAGTTTGAAAGTTAATGTCTTCTTGAGCATACTAATCTTTATTCAATTCTCTCAAGATTGATCATCTGCTTCTAGAATCTTAGTGTCAAAGTCAGGGATGAATATTGTAAGAGAAGTGTTCCTCTGTCGGATGCTCTGTAATCAATCTAACACTTTCTGTTGCATAGAAGTGTCTCAGAACAGAATATCAAGATATTTAATAATATTATCAGGCATTTGTAACACTGATTCATATACTTTTATTCATGAGTGAAACTTCTGTTTCATGTGATTCTTCAATCATTCATTGATATATCAATTTTGATTGATTAATGAACTGATGACATCTTTATCTACACTCAGTTTCACAAGCATTTCCATTCTTCATGATGAGTAGAGAGTGAGATTGAAAGCATCAAAATATGCAGAAGTATCTAAGTATTCTTTTAGTGCTTTTGTATTTGATTCTGTAGATGTTGAAATCACATGAGTTAATTATTGAATCTCTTTGTATTGAAGTTGCTGAGTTGTGTGCATATCTGCTATCTGTTGTTGTTGTAATTTCAACATTGCTCAGAGTCACTGTGGTATTGTTTCTATGCTTGCATTCAAGAGTTCTCCCATATTATCATTAGACATGATTATTGATTGTTGAATGTGTAATCATATGAATATCTCATACATCTAAATGTCAGAACTCTCAGGTCTTTCACTGATATTCTCTTGTAAGATCTTACTCTCTTCATAAGATCTTGTTACAGGGCCAGGGTGACTGGTGAGCAAGCTTCTATCTGAGGACTTAGTGTTCACTTTAACTGATTGTTTCTCTTTCTTACATGTCATTACGTGTTCAGATATCTCTCAATGAATAATCATTCCTAATGAGAAGATGATGTATGAATAATCATTTCTAATAAGAAGACAATAAACATTTTTCTAGTGTAAGAGGCCTACGCCGAATAGATCAGTATAATATTATAGGTCTTATATAACAAAGAGAAAAATGTTAGAGAAGGAAAGAAAGAGAAAGTGTAGAAATCAGTGATTGAGATAAATATTTATACACATATGTGATGATGTACACAGTGAAGCTTCAGGGTGAAAGAATCTATACACATTCATAACGGCTGAGGATCGGCGATTGAGAATGGCTGAGAATCAGAGTGTACATGTTCAAGAGTGAAGCAGAAGAATCTATGAAGTGGAGTGGAAGAATCTATGAAGTGTAATGAAATAGTCTATATGATTGATCGGGCGCAGCCTGCCACAAAATCTAATGAAAAAAGAAATTATAAACTGATTTATTGATTTAAATAAAATATCAGCATCAGATCATGAGATTATTTAATTTAATATTGAACTAAGTGAAAAACAAATGAGTGAAAATCCTCTTCTCTCTAATTAGTTTAACTTTGAAAAAGCTGATTGAAAGGCAGTTAAAGAAGGTATAAGACTGTTAAAATCTGAAAGACAGAGTGAGCTATATTAAAATTATGATCAAGATATCTCAAATGAAATACTTGAGAATAGAGTGAAGCTCATTACATCTATTATTCTAATAAGTGTTAAAGATAATATTTCAAAGAGAAAGTCTTCTGAGTATTTCAAACCTTGATGAAATAAGAATATCACATCTAAAAGAAAATAATTAGCTACTGCTAGAAGAGATTAAAAGAATGATATAATATCTGATAAAGAGTTCAAAGCTGTCAGAAATGAATATTTTTCAGATATTAAACAAGTTAAAACAGACTGCTGAAATAAATTTCTTAAAGAAGTATAAGAAAAGATAGTTTTTAAAGCTTTTAACTATATTAAAATAAGAAGTGTAGCAAAACTTTCAGTCTTAGAATATGAGTTTCAGAATGAATTATATACAGCAAATTCTTTTAAGAAAAAATGTCAAGCTTTTATAAGAATTCTCTTTCAAAACTCATCAGATTCAGATTCAGAGAAAGAGAATATATCACTTCATAACTATATTAATGAAAATGACTGGAAATGATCTGAGCTTACATAAAATGAATTAGAGTCAGCTATCTTCTCAAGTTCAGTTAAAACTGCTTCAGGGCCTGATTCAATCAATCACTTAATTATTCAAAATACATACTTCTACTTAAAGAATGAATATTTTAATCAGTATGACTCAGTTAATAAGACTGATAATCAAGGCTGCACACATTAGAGATGTATGAGTTCGAATTCCATCACTGACATCTGTCACTTCTTACTCATGAAAGCTCTCATGTAATAGAGACTGAGTTTAATTAGTAAGACTTGATACAGAGTAGAACTCTCTACTGTAAGCTAAGTCACTAGTTAAGTGAGATTCTGTGAACACTCATCAGAGCTAATATAAGATGTCAATATCTTACTATTCTACTGTATACCTGTCAAGATTCTAACACTATAGAGTTAAGTCTAATATAGTGATTATACACTACTTAAGTAAGTCTCTAACTAGAACTGTTATCAGAGCCTAGCTTTCTCTCAAATACAGAGAATAATTTTGAAAATCACTTAACTAGCAGGTCTAGATGTATATCTAGGCCCTAGATAGAGCACTCTGATAGACTAGAGTCTGCAAGCTCACTATCAAGCTCTAATACTAGCAGAGAGAACTGCAGTCATCAAGTCTATGATTAGTCTCTAACACAGAGTGAGGCTATGACAGCTGATTGATAGGTCTATGAGCATCTAATGAGACCGAGATCAGCAACTGAAAGCTTGGTGTGTACATCATCAAGTGAGCAGTGACAGTCACTAACTAACATCTCTGGAAATTAGTAGCTAGCCTGAGAGAACAGACACAGTGATCAGTTAATTATAAAGAGTTAAATATAATTAGCTTAAGATGCATTCTGCGGGTGACTAGCATCTGTAGTCACATTTATTCAAAATAATGTGAATAGAAACTCAAATTGCATTTATTCTTATCTTCAAATTACATTTGAATAAAAAGTTGATTTTATACTGCTTCAGGAACTGAATTTTGATGCTGAGTAAAAATACATCATTTCTCATTTGAGCTACTACTGCTTTCTATCTCAAAAGTCTGAGATAAAGTCAAGAGTAGTGATATATAAAAGAAAGAGATTAGAATATTAATTTAATCTAAGATTTTTTATCATATCTGACTCTGATATTCTGATGAGTGATATTATAGATAAAGAGAATGAGTTTGATACTATACAGCTTATAAATATCTATAATAAAAGGTTATTCAAGAAAAATAACAATATCTAAATAATTGATAGAGAATTTCTGAATATAACTTTATTAAGAAACTCTATAATTATAGAATTATTCAATACACATCATCTCTGATGAAATTCAGAATATAAGAGAGTAGTAAGAGCTGATAATCTGATTGAATGAATCTTTGAGTATTTAATAGATTTAGTTAATAAGTCTGATCAATAAACATTCTTTAGAAAAGATATGAAACAGAAATCTATTATAGATTTAATCTTCATATTATAAAATCTAATGAAAAAAAGACTTATAAACTGATTTATTAATTCAAATGAGATATTAGAATCAGGTCATGAAATCATTTAATTTAATATTAAACTAAGTGAAAAACAAATGAGTGAAAATCCTCTTCTCTCTAATTAGTTTCACTTTGAAAAAGCTGATTGAAAGGCAGTTGAAGAAGGTATAAGACTGTTAAAATCTGAAAGACAGAGTGAGCTATATTAAAATTCTGATCAAGATATCTCAAATGAAATACTTGAGAATAGAGTGAAGCTCATTACATCTATTATTCTAATAAGTGTTAGAGATAATATTTTAAAGAGAAAATCTTCTAAGTATTTAAAATCTTGATGAAATGAGAATATCTCATCTAAAAGAAAAGAATTAGCTACTGCTAGAAGAGATTGAAAGAATGATATAATATCTGATAAAGAGTTCAAAACTATCAGAAATAAATATTTTTCAGATATTAAAAGAGCTAAAACAGACTGCTGAAATAAATTTCTTAAAGAAGTATAAGAAAAGAAAGTTTTTAAAGCTTTTAACTATACTAAAACAAGAAGTGTAGCAAATCTTTCAGTCTTAGAATATAAGTTTCAGAATAAATCATATACAGCAAATTCTTTTGAGAAAAAATATTAAGCTTTTATAAGAATTCTCTTTGAAAACTCATCAGATTCAGATTCAGAGAAAGAGAATATATCACTTTATAACTATATTGATGAAAATAACTGGGAATAATCTAAGCTTATATAAGATGAATTAGAGTCAGCTAGCTTCTTAAGTTCAGTTAAAACTGCTACAGGGCCTGATTAAATCAATCACTTAATTATTCAAAATACATATTTCTACTTAAAGAATGAATATTTTGAGCTCTTTTTCAATCTCTTGAAAAATGAATATCATTCTGAATGCTGAAGAGAAGTCACTGAAGTGATTCTTATAAAATCTAATAGAAAAACTTCAATTTCTAAGTTATATAGAGTAATATCTCTATTAAACTATCTAGAAAAGGTTTTGAAAAAGATAATAGCTACTTAACTATCTTTTATAAGCTCTATTAATAACTCTCTTTTATTCAGTGAATAAATGAGAGATAGAAAACAATGTTCTACAATTAACACTATTCTCTCAGTTATTCATAATATTCAAATAACAAAGTATGAAAGTCTGGTCTCAACTGCAGTTTTTATTGATATAAAAGAAGCATTTGATCATGTTTCAAAGTCAAAGTCAATTCAGACTTTGAAGATGTTAAAACTATTACTTTCTCTAATAAAATAAGTTAACTGTTTTATATTCAAAAGAATCATACAACTTTTCTTTGATGAAATAAAATAAGATAAGACTGAGATAAAAATAGAAGTACTCTAAGAATCTTCAATCTCACTCATTTTATTTACAATATACACTGTATATCTATTCAAAGATAGAAATATGAAAATAGTGCAATCTTCAAGTCATATAGGTGATATTGATCTAGTCTACAGCTCAAAAACTATCAAAGAGAATTTGAAAGTAATTGAAAAAGCTGTAAAGAAAATCTTTGTCAGAGCAGATATTCATTAAATTCAATTTAATATGAATAAAACTGAGTTAATTCATTTCTTTTCTAAATTCAATAAGAAAGAACTATCTCTAACTCTTTTAAATAGAGAGATTAAACTCAGTTTAAATATCAAATGATTAGAAGTATGGTTACACTCTAAGTTGAATTTTAAATATTATATTTAATAAAGAACTGTAAAGACAGAAAGACTATTAAATAACATTATCAGACTATTAAATTCAGAGAGAGATCTATTCTTTCAGACTATGAGACAGTTATATATAGTCTGTATTATCTCTGTAGCTGATTATGAAGTTTAAGTTTAATGAAATAATCAAGAAAATTTCACTGAACTCTTTCAAAGTCTGTAAAACAGAGCTTTGAGAAGAATTCTGAGAGTATTCAAATCATCTTCTATTAAAGTAATGAAAATTAAAGCTTCAATTCTCTCTTCTGCTATTAGATTTAAAAAGATCTGTATAAACTATACTCTGACAGTTATAAAGATGAGCTTAAATTATATAATCAGAGAAAGAGTCTCTTCTTCATTTTCATCAATTAACTCTGAAAGTGAACTGAATTGAAATAGATTTCTTAATTGAAATGAAAATAATTCTTCAAAGAAAATGTCTTCTCAACTGTACAGACTATACTCACTGATTAAAAATTAATTTTCTTCTTTAAATATTGAAAAGATTGATTATGAGAAGTTATCTCTCTGAAGAGAAAAGCTTGAATCTCTTATAGACTTATAAATAAGTGAACTATCTAAAGAGAAAGAATATGAACAGTATTTAAAGAGAATTTCTATAATTAATATAAAAGACTCTATTCTGATTTATTCAGATGACTTAAAAAACAAGAATTTGAATAGATTAGATTCAGACATTACTTATACTGAAGATAATATTAATTTTATCTCAGATTTCTGAAATTTAGACTGTGAATCTGAAGTCTTTAATACTGAACTATTTGTAATAGTGAAAGCTTTCAAGCTTATTGAAATAAAATCTTATAAAAGAGAAAATAGTTTGAAAGAGATATGAATATTCTCTGATAGTCAAGCTTCTTTAAAAAGACTTAGAAAGAGTCAGATTTATAATAATTAAATAAATCTTGAACTGATCTTAAACTCTGTTTTAAAAATTCAAAAGATAGAAACATCAAAGCTGATAATTCATCTGCACTAAGTTTCTGCTTATATGAACATTCATGATAATGAATTGACTGATTCAGCTGTAAAAAAGAGTTCAGAATTAAGTAGATTTATTCAAAAAATTATGTCCTGATCTTTTATAAAGAGAAAGATAAAAAAATCTTGTTTAGATAAGTGAAATGAAAGCTGACAGAAATAAAAGAAGAGTATATATTATTCAAGATTCAAAACAAAACTCAAGTGAAAATCTTGTTCAATTAAATGTAAAAAGAAAATATTCTCATCTATAATACAGCTGAAACTAGAACATGACTATTTTCAATCTTATATACAAAGATTTGATGATAGATTTAATTCAATAGAATGCTCATTCTGCAATGCAAATGAGAATTCTAAGTATATTATAATACACTGTGCATTATACAATAGTCTCAGAGTCAGATTGAAAGAGAAGTATAATCTAAATTAATTAAATATGAGATTCTTATTCTCAACTGAGACAGGAATTAAATACTTAATAGACTTTCTATCAGAAACTCAAGCAGCTACAAGAAAATGACTGAATTCAGAAATATCTGAACATGAAGAGAAGGAAATTGATCAGATATAGTCTGTTAAAACAGCTATATACTATCTTTTGATAATTTGTTTTGTTACAGTCTCTCTTTATTTTACTCTACTTTTTCCTTTCTATTCTTTTCTATCTATCTATTTAATGTGTCTCTCTTTAAGACTGTGTTCTCTTTTCTTTTGTCATGATATTGTCAAATGATTTCAAAGTATCAGAAGATGTTAAAATACTGCAATTTGTAAACAGTTTTTATATTCTAAGCTGGAATTTTCTGATTTTACATATCTGAAATTAGTGAATGTATTATAGTTAACTTTATAGATATAGAATAAACCCTGAGAACATTTAGTTCTCAGATAGATGTCATAGTCTCTGACTGCATACATCTATAATTGAAGAATAATAATAATAATATAACTATCTGATGATAGTGATTAGATTCTACTCTATCTCTGCTCTCTTTTAGTAGGAATATACAACAAAAATAACAAAAAAAGTTTAAAAACTCTTCAAAAATCACATTTATTCAAAATAATATGAATAGAAACTCAAATTGTATTTATTCTTATCTTCAAATTACATTTGAATAAAAAGTTGATTTTAAACTGCTTCAGAAATCAAATTTTAATACTGAGTAAAAGTACATTATTTCTCATTCAAGCTACTACTACTTTCTATCTTAAAAGTCTGAGATAAAGTTAAGAGTAGTGATCTATAAAAGAAAGAGATTAAGATATTAATTTAATCTAAGATTTAATATTATATCTGACTCTGATATTCTGATAAGTGATATTATAGATAAAGAGAATAAGTTTAATACTATACAGCTTATAAATATCTATAATAAAAAGTCTTTGAAGAAAGATAACAATATCTGAACAATTAATAGAGAATTTCTGAATATAACTTCATTAAGCAACTGTATAATTATAGAAGATTTCAATACATATTATTTCTAATAAAATTCAGAATGTAAAAAAGTAGTAAGAGTAGAAAATCTGATTGAATAAATCTTTGAGCATTCAATAGATTTAGTTAATAAGTCTGATTGATAAACATTCTTTAGAAAAGATATGAAACAGAAATCTATTATAGATCTAGTCTTTATATTATAAAATCTAATGAAAAAAGAACTTGTAAACTAGTTTATTAATTCAAATGAGACATCAGAATCAGATCATGAGATTATTCAATTTAATATTGAACTGAGTAAAAAGTAAATGAGTGAAAACTCTCTTCTCTCTAATTACTTTAACTTTGAAAAAGCTGATTGAAAAGCAGTTGAAGAAAGTATAAAACTATTAAAATCTAAAAAGCACAGTGAGCTATATTGAAATTCTGATCAAGATATCTCAGATGAAATACTTAAGAATAGAGTGAAGCTTATTTCATCTATTATTCTAATAAGTGTTAGAGATAATATTTCAAAGAGAAAGTCTTCTGAGTATTTCAAATCTTAATAAAATGAAAATATTATATCTACAAGAAAACAAGTAGCTACTGCTAGAAGAGATTGAAAGAATGATATAATATCTGATAAAGAGTTCAAAGCTGTCAGAAATGAATATTTTTCAGATATTAAAAGAGCTAAAACAGACTGCTGAAATAAATTTCTTAAAGAAGTATAAGAAAAGAAAGTTTTTAAAACTTTTAACTATATTAAAATAAGAAGTGTAGCAAAACTTCCTGATCTAGAATATGAGTTTCAGAATGAATCATATACAGCAAATTCTTTTGAGAAAGAATATTAAGCTTTTATAAGAATTCTCTTTCAAAACTCATCAGATTCAGATTCAGAGAAAGAGAATATATCACTTTACAACTATATTAGTGAAAATGACTGAGAATGATCTGAGCTTATACAAGATGAATTAGAGTCAGCTATCTTCTCAAGTTCAGTTAAAACTACTGCAGTGCCTGATTCAATCAATTACTTAATTATTCAAAATACATACTTCTACTTAAAGAATGCATATTTTGAGCTCTTTTTTCATCTTTTGAAAAATAAATATTATTCTGAATGCTGAAGAGAAGTCACTGAAGTGATTCTTACAAAATTTAATAGAAAAACTTTAAGTTCTAAATTATATAGAGTAATATCTCTATTGAACTGTCTAGAAAAGATTTTAGAAAAGATAATAACTACTCAACTATCTTTTATAAGCTCTATTAATAATTCTCTTTTATTCAGCGAACAAATGAGAGATAGAAAGTAATATTCTGTAATTAATACTGTTCTCTCAGTTGTTTATAATATTCAAATAGCAAAGTATAAAGATCTGATCTCAACTGCAGTTTTTATAAATATAAAAGAAGCATTTAATTATGTTTCAAAGTCAAAGTTAATTTAGACTTTGAAGATGTTAAAACTGTCACTTTCTCTAATAAAATCAGTTAACTATTTTATATCTAAAAGAATCATACAACTATTCTTCAATGAAATAAAATAAGATAAGACTGAGATAAAAATAGAAGTACTGTAAGAATCTTTAATCTCACTTATTTTATTTGTAATATATACTGAATATCTATTTAAAAATAGAGATATGAAAATAGTGTGATTTCTGAGTTATATAAATGATATTGATCTAGTCTACAGCTTAAAAACAATCAGAGAGAATTTGAAAGTAATTGAAAAAGTAGTAAAGAAAATCTTTGTTAGAGCAGATATCAATTAAATTCAATTTAACATGAATAAAACTGAGTTAATTCATTTCTTTTCTAGATTCAATGAGAAAGAACTATGTCTAACTCTTTTAAATAGAGAGATTAAACCCAGTTTACATGTTAAATGATTAGAAGTATGATTAAACTTTAAGTTGAATTTTAAATATTATATTCAATAAAGAACTATCAAGACAGAAAGACTATTAAATAACATAATCAGACTATTAAATTCAGAGAGAGATCTATTCTTTCAGACTGTAAGATAGTTATATATAATCTGTATTATCTCAGTAGCTGATTATAAAGTTCAAGTTTGATGAAATAATTAAGAAAATTTCACTGAACTTTTTCAAAGTCTGTAAAACAGAGCTTTGAGAAGAATTCTGAGAGTATTTAAATCATCTTCTATTAAAGTAATGAAAATTGAAGCTTCAATTCTCTCTTCTGCTAATAAATTTAAAAAGACCTGTATAAACTATGCTCTGAAAGTTATAAAGATAAGCTTAAATTATATAATCAGAGAAAGATTCTCTTCTTCATTTTCATTAATTAACTCTGAAAATGAACTGAATTGAAATAGATTTCTTAATTGAAATGAAAATAATTCTTCAATAAAAATGTTTTCTCAACTATACAGACTATACTCACTGATTAAGAATCAATTTTCTTCTTTAAATGTTGAAAAAGTTAATTATGAGAAGATATTTCTCTGAAGAGAAAAGCTTAAATCTCTTATAAACTTGTAAATAAGTGAACTATCTAAAGAGAAAGAATATGAACAGTATTTGAAGAGAATTTCTACAATTGATATAAAAGACTCTATTCTGATTTATTCAGATGACTTAAACAATGAGAATTTAAATAGATTAGATATAGATATTGCTTATACTGAAGATAATATTAATTTTATCTCAGATTTCTGAAATTTAGACTGTGAATCTGAAGTCTTTGACACTGAACTATTTGTAATAGTAAAAGCTTTCAAACTCATTGAAATAAAATCTTATAAAAGAGAAAATAGTTTAAAAGAGATATAAATATTCTCTAATAGTCAAGCTGCTTTAAAAAGACTTAGAAATAGTCAGATTCATAATAATCAAATAAATCTTAAACTGATTTTAAACTCTGTTTTAAAAATTCAAAAGAGAAGAATATTAAAGCTGATAATTCATCTACACTGAGTTTCTGCTTATATGAATATTTATAGCAATGAATTGACTGATTCAGCTGTAAAAAGAGGTTCAGAATTAAGCAGATCTATTTAAAAAATTATATTCTGATCTTTTATAAAGAGAAAAGATAAAAGAATCTTATTTAGATAAGTGAAATGAAAGCTGGCAGAAATAAAAGAAGAGTGTATATTATTCAAGATTTGAAACAAAACTCAAGTGAAAATCTTGTTTAATTAAATGTAAAAAAGAAAATATTCTCATCTATAATACAGCTGAACTAGAATATGACTATTTCAAATCTTATAAACAAAGATTTGATGATAGATTTGATTCAATAAAATACTCATTCTGCAATGCAAATGAGAATTCTAAGTATATTGTAATACACTGTGTATTATACAATAGTCTCAGAGTCAGATTGAAAGAGAAGTATAATCTAAATTAATTAAATATGAGATTTCTATTCTTAACTGAGACAGGAATTAAATACTTAATAGACTTTCTATCAGAAACTCAAGCAGCTATAAGAAAATGACTAAATTCAGAAATATCTGAATATGAAGAGAAGGAAATTAATCAGATATAGTCTGTTAAAACAGCTATATACTATTCTTTGATAATTTGTTTTATTATAGTCTCTCTTTACTTTACTTTTTCTTTCTATTCTTTTCTATCTATCTATTTAATATGTCTATCTTTAAGACTGTGTAGACTGGCCGCCGGGATCATGAATTTCACATTTGATCCCATTTGGTCTGGTCTCATACATTTCTTGGCGTGAATCCCGCTGGGACTGGCTATCAAAAAAACATGTAAAGTGACTATATATCAGATCTTAAAATGGAATCATGACTTGAAAAAAATGAGAAAGTGGTCTCATTTGGTCTCATTTAGTCCCATTCTTGGCATAAAGTTGCTATTTTTAGACATTTTAAGGTTTTTTTTAGACTATTTTTAATTTTTTAAAAAGTAACACTTTTTGATAATGCTTAAATGAGATTTAAAGTCATTTAAAGCAATAAAAATAATTTAAATTGAGAAGTGGAAATCATGATCCCATTTGGAAAATGTGACAAGAGTAGACAGTAAGTCTCACTGGGACAGTATGAGACTACTATCTAATGTTAAAACCGTGTAATGGGATCAGTCGAATTGGTAATGAGACTATCAAAAAATCTGGTCCTGGTCCCAGACACGGTCACACGGTCAGTCTAAGACTGTGTTCTCTTTTCTTTTGTCATGATATTATCAAATGATTTCAATGTATCAGAAGATGTTAAAATACTGTAATTTATAAACAGTTTTTATATTCTAAGCTAAAATTTTCTGATTTTGCATATCTGAAATTAATGAATGTATAATAGTTAACTTTATAGATATAGGAAAAACTCTGATAACTAAAAGTTCTCAGGTAGATGTCATAGTCTCTGACTGCATACATCTAAAATTGAAGAATAATAATAATAATAATTCTCTTTAGTTCTAGATTGACTTTAAGCTTTATCTTTTCTATAGTTCTTTTAAGTTCTTGAAGTAAATATACATTCTTTTAAGCTAGAAGCATGTTTTTCTTTGCAATTAGAGTATTTAAGCAGAGTCTATTAATATATTTCATCTCTTTTTGAGTATGATTCATCTTTATACTCACTAGATTCATGATCTCTTATATAGAATACACATTTTAAGTCTCTAAAATAAGAGATTGTAAAGTGTTTATATCTTTAACAGTTTGAACACTGTGTTTAAGCTTTGAGATTCATTCTTGAGTTTTTGTATTTATAAACTCTTATTTTTAAATCTGCTACTCTTACTTCAGAGATCTTTGACTATTTAAGTGTTTTTATATACTAGAACAGAGACATTTTTTCTGCTTTATCTGAACTTAATTGAATTTAGTTATACAGACTCTTTTCTCAGTTGAATAGAGTTGTATTCTTCTAATTCATTTTTGAGAAGTAGTATTTCTTCTTCACAGTCAAAAATCTCAACTGAAATATTATAAAGAATGAATTCATCTCACTTTTTATCTCTCTTAGATAGAATTATTATGTTTAACAAAGATTCTACTGCTGATTTTCAGAGATTCTCATTCTGAATAAGAAATTCTGCACTGAATTCAGACATTATAGTCAGAATGATGAAGTTTTCAAAGAAGAATGACTCAATTGAAGCTATAACTGATTTTTAAACTTCAATATCAGTGATTAACTGAGAAAAGAACTGCTGATTAATTTCATTTCTAATTCTAAAAATAAGATTTGAGTTTAGCTTATTTCTCTATAAGATATTCTAATTTAAAACTTTGAGAATAAGTCTTCTATTTCTGAAGATTTGAAAGTTTTTCTCTTTTTATATTTTTTTCTTTACTTTTCTATGAACAGAAGTATGAGCAGTATTCTTCTCAGTTTTCTCAGAATTTTGAGCAGGTTTTGAGACAGCAGGTTTGGAGACAGCAGATTCAGCTATTTAAGCATATATTTTCTTCTAATTTAAAGAAGAAGAAGAAGAAGTAGAAAGAGAAGAAGAGTAAGATGAAGAGTCAGTAATTATACTAGAAATTTTCAATGTTTTTAGAACTGTGTTTGAAATTTCAAGTTTGAACTTGATCACTTTCTGTAGTTATCTAGCCTGAGTATCAAGAATTAACAGAACTTCTTCATTTATCTCACTCAGATACTGCTTTTCAAGAATCTTGCTGACTTTTTCAAGTTTCTATATTTTAAGAACTTATTATTTCTCTATTTCTTCTTTCTTTCTTCTCTTGAGAATTTCAATCTTAGAAATAGCATTTGAAAAAGCATCTTTTTTCATATTAACTGAGTATATTTTTAAACTCATTATTCTCACTTAATGAAAAGTTAATCAGACTGTTTCAATTAAGACATTTATTGAACTCTTTTCAATTGAAAAGTTGATCAGACTGTTTTAATTATGAGATTTCTAAGTCTGTTTTCAATTGAAAAGTTGATCAGACTGTTTCAAATGAAGAATAAAAGACTTTTATATATAAAATATCTGATTTTTTTCACACTAGTTCAGTAACTAGATTAGATTTTTAAAGAGAATCTAATAAACTAAAATTAATTTTTAAGATAAATTAATAAAATCTTTACAGTCTCTTTCTTGAGATATAGTGAGAAAAAGTATGATATCAATTAATAATAAATCAGATAATATAACAGTTTTTAAGAGAAAAACTGATAAAAAATAAATTAATTTTTTGCAGAAAAATTGAATAAAACTATTTAATTTTATTCTAAATCATTCAATTCTTCTCACACAATAAGTATACAACTTAAATCAGTTAATAAAGAGTGTAAAAAAGAATTAAGTATTAATAAAAGCTCTTCAGTCACTAAAAAAGTAATTTTTAAAAGAATATAAAATTATGATAGAAAATAACTCTGTTTTTAATTCTTTGTAAGAACATTATATAAAACTCAGAGAAAAATATCTTACTTTTTTAAGAGAAGTAAAAAACTAATTCTAAGATCTTTTTTTTATATTAACTGCTGTAGAAGAATAAGATAGAAACTGCTAAAATATAGACTACTATATACTCTCTATCAAGACTTTCTCTCTTCAGAGTCTTTATATTATAGAGAATATAAGCCTGTTTTTATATAATAATATAAATATTATCAGCAGAATGTAGAGAAACTGATTATTTATATTTTAAAATAGAAGACTTTATCAATAATTATATTAATATAGAGTTAATTCTTAAATTTAATAGAAATCTAGTATTACTATTCTCAATTCCTTGCAGAATCTATTGAATATTAAGATATCAAAACTAAATTTAATATATCTCACTGTGCAGAGATCAAAGGCTCAGTCAGATCTTGAGATATACTGATTTTATAGTTGTTGTGTCTGCTGATTATGTATTGAATACAGTTGCTGAGATATCTTTTTGTATTTTTCTGCCAGGGATGAGCCAGATTGAAAGAGGTGGTACAAGAGTGGGACTTGATATTGATGTCTTGATACACCAAAGATAGACAGGGTTTTCACAGAGAATGCACTTCAGATGTGTCTGTTAATTATGTGCTTGATACTATTGCTGAGGTATCTTTTTGTATTTTTCTGCTGAAGGTGGGCCAGATTGGGAAGGGCGGTACGTGAGTGGGACTTGGCATTGATGTTTTGAAACATCAAAGATAGACAGGGTTTTCGCGGAAGTTGTTTCTCAGATATCTCCACAATTACAGGTCAGGGATCTTCCAAAATCAAGAAGATTGGCGCATATGGCTAGGTCTCCGCCCGGGGTTGTGGTGTGGTAGGGGTGAACGGGGGATAATCCCACACAGGAGTTTCGAACACCGTCTGGTTCATGTTTGGCTGGATAACTCCACCACCACACGGGGTATGCGGTCGGCGATGGGGTCAAAATGCTTGTATGATTGAGGGCTTTTCAATGGATCTATCAGCGGGTTCTTATTCAAAAAATTGAGTGAGTTTGTAGTGAAGTGCTGTTATCACATCTGTGCTAGAGACTTAATATCTGCTTAACTGATTGTTTATTTCTCTATTTCTTATATATTATTATATATTCAGATATCTCAGTGAGTAATTATTTCTAATGAGAAGATGATTAATGTTTTTTAAGTATAAGAGACCTACACTGAATAGATCAGTATAATATTTATAGATCTTATATAATAAAGTGAAAAATATTAGAGAAGAAAAAGAAAAAGAAAGTATAAGTATCAGTAATTAAAGTGAATATCTATACATGTATATAGTAATATATACAGTGAAGCTTTAGAGTGAAAGAATAGAAATTCTGTGAGTTTTTCAGCTAAGAATCAGTGACTGAGAATCAGAGCTTTTGATAAGAATACAGAAATCTATGAAGTGTAATAAAATAGTTCATATAATTAATCAGACGCAGTCTATCACATATATACTATCTTTTAATATTTTTCTTTTATTATAGTCTTTTTTTACTTTACTTTTTCTTTTCTGTTCTTTTCTATCTACTTATTTAATATATCTATCTTTAAGACTTTGTTCTCTTTTCTTTTATTATGATATTTTCAAATGATTTCAAAGTATTAGAAGATGTTAAAATACTGTAATTTATAAAGAGTTTTTATATTCTGAGCTGAAATTTTCTAATTTTATATATCTGAAATTAATAAATATATAATAGTTGACTTTATAGATATTAGAAAAACTCTAAGAACTAAAAGTTCTTAGATAGATATTATAGTCTCTGACTATATATATCTATAATTAAAGAATAATAATAATAATAACAATAATTACTAAGTAACTGTATTAATTATTCAGTTATTCAGATATAAGAGAAGTATAATATAAATTAATTAAATATAAAATTGTTATTTCAACTAAGATAGAAATTAAATACTTAATAAATTTTTTATTAGAAACTTAAATAGTTATAAGAAAATAACTGAATTCAGAACTGTCTGAATATAAAGAGATGAAAATTAATTAGATATAATCTGTTAAAATAACTATATACTCTTTTTAAAAACATGTTTATTTTATTATTATCTTTTTTTACAGTTTCTTTTCTATTCTTTTCTATTTACTGTGTTTATTTTTAAGACTTTATTTCTTTTCTTATATTATGTTACTTTCTAAATAATTTCAAAAGTATTAGAAAATATTAAAAATTCTGTAATATATAAGAGATTTTTATATTCTGAGCTGAAATTTTCTAATTTTATATATCTGAAATTGATAAATGTATAATAATTAGCTTTACATATACTAGAAAAACTCTGAGAATTAAAAGTTTTCAGATAGATATTATAGTTTCTAACTATATATATTTATAATAAAAGAATAATACTAATAATAATTTAAACTCACTTTTAAAGCTCATTCTTTTAAGAACTAACTTCTAGAGTCTTTTTATCTGAGATCTCAGATGTCTCTTAACACTATTTTAATGTCTGAGATATCTTTTTTAAGATATTGTTTAAGATTTTATTCTTAAGTTTATTCTGAGATTGAACTCATGCATGTTAATCACAGCAGAGCTCATGCTAAACAGTCTCATAATCTGTAGACTACTGAGGTAAAAGAGCTCAGTCATCACTAGCACACTGCTGATAGAAGAGCCGATCAACCCGGGACTCTCAACAGATTGAATGCCAGAAGAGGATGTTTCTGTCTCTTATTCATTTATGTTGTTTTCTGTTGTTTTGTTTCAAGCTGAGTATTCATTTTCCATTTGCTCATTTCTGCATGAAAAGAGCTTGAATAGTTAACAGTATATGCTGTAATAAATAATAATAATAATAATAATAATAATAATAATACTCTTCTGATATGTTCTAATCTTTCTATCTTCCCTTTATTATTCAGAGTACCTTTTTAAAATCTGCAATAATAAGAAAATAAAATAAAAATGAAATCTGAAATGCCCTGCTTGTCATTCATTGTCGGGAGATCTCCTCCTCTCCCTTCTCCCGCTTTTTGAATATTTTCATTTCTTTTTTGCAACCTAGTCTAGCGGATTTAGCCATTTTCATTGAACGATGGGATATTTCCTTGTATCTCTGCGGTAGCACAGCATAAGTAGGAATAAAAGAAAAGAGAAGAAGAGAAGAGTGTCTGTCTGTTTAGTCGGTTTTGTTCGCCGTCGTCTGCCCCTCCTCACAGCAAGCGGGTTTGTCCGCCATCACCAGTACGATAAACACCCCCATCCCCCGTCCGCAGATAGAGAGAGAGAGAGTGTGTGTGTGTGTGTGTGTGTGTGGAGAGTAACTATGCTGGCTGGCAAGGTCATTGACACATCACAGCAGCCTCATCGCATCGTCATCGTCGTCGTTCGTGTTCTGTCCAGCGACTGAGCTCGTCTTAGTAACAAACCTCAATCAATCGAGCCTCAACCTCTCCCCTCTGGGTCTCTCTGCCAACTCTCGGCCAACTCTCGCCCTCGCCTACTACCAACAGCTCGAGGAACCAGGTCCAGGAACGCAGTCAAGGAACCACCCTCCTCCTCTCCCTCCTCTCCTCCTCCAGAGCATGTACACGCTCAAGCAAGACCGCCCGCATCCCGTCCCGCCACCACCTCCTCTCACCATGGATCACCTCCAGCATGGCTATTCCACCGCAAACCCCGTTACTCTGCCTGGTATCCCAGAGGCTGCCAGAGCGGTTTCCACGGTTTACGAAGGCCGCATTTACTCCCTCGATGTCGTCCAGCAGCCCATCCGCGCGAGAATGTGCGGCTTTGGAGATAAGGTCCGTGCTGCCGTTGGCCCTCTTCCCCTCCTCCTCCGCTCCCCTCCCCCCGATACCCCCGGGCGGCTGTTGCACAACTGAACCCCATACCTCCTCCTCCCAGCTTCTCTGCTATTTTTGCGCGCAGATATATCTATCGACTTCTTATCCCACCGAAAACCCTGTTTAATCAAGTCAACTAAGGTTCCGTCTGACATATAGGACCGAAGACCAATTACTCCCCCGCCCTGTATAAGACTGATAGTCCGTGATGCTTCGACCCAGAAGGAAATTGATATTAAGTGTGTATTTCCTTGGCCCAGTCCTCCCAGCTTGGATATATATATAACCATTTGACACCGTTCTGATACATTTGCCACCCCCTCCCCCCACCACCTCTGCAGCGAAATCGACACCTCATTCTACGTCCTGACCGTCGACCTATGGAATGCTGAGGGGACTAGCGAGGTCAACCTCGTCCGACACTCGGCTACCTCTCCGTCCATCTCCACCGCTACCTCTTCTGCCTACCCTCCTCCCCAGAACATCATGCCCTTCCCCCATTACGCCCAGCCCCATGGCTACCCCCAAAGCGCATACCAACCCTATTACGGTGGACAGCCAGGCTACAATCCCCATGCCGGTTACCAATACCCGCATGGCGCTCCCGACCCATACTACCAGGCCCTCCCGCCCGCAGGCGCATACTACCCTACCGGCACGCCCGCACAGCCCCTTGCGCCGCAGTCAGCGCTGGGCCCGCACATTTCCACTGCGTCCACGGGCATGTTCACCCGCAACCTGATCGGCAGCCTGAGTGCCAGTGCCTTCCGCCTGACAGACCCAGATGACAAAATTGGTGTTTGGTTCGTCCTGCAAGACCTCAGCGTCCGCACGGAGGGCTCGTTCCGGTATGTTGTTCCTCTCTATTACTAGATTCTATATATAGACGTCCCCTAGTCCCTTTCTCTCATGCCCCACTAACTAACACCAACCACCATCTCAGCCTAAAAATGAACTTTGTAAACGTCGGTACCCAAAGCCAGGCCCAGGACCAATCCCCCGGCGGCACCCCGTCCAGCCCCGTCATCAACGTCGGCTCCGCACCTGTACTGGCGTCTGTCTTCTCTGATGTCTTCCAGGTGTACTCGGCCAAGAAGTTCCCCGGCGTCATCGAGAGCACGCCACTGAGCAAGTGTTTTGCGTTCCAGGGTATTAAGATTCCTATTCGCAAGGATGGGGTCAAGGGTCCGCGTGGTGGGGGGCAGTCGCACAGTGCGAAGGGGCCTGATGGGGAGGGGGAAGAGTGGGCGGATGAGGGATGACCGTAGTCATTTCTCATTTCATTTCGTTTCCTCTGTTTTTTTTCCCTTTTCTTGTTTTGTTTTCGTTGTTGGTTCATTTTCGGGAACGGCGTTGCAGAATGGAACCCATACACTTTTTCACATACTTTCTTTGCTTGTGCTTGCTTCTCCCTCCTTTTTTTTTCCTCGGGAGTCAAAATGTCCGGTATGATGTATGGTGTCCTTCCTCGCTAATGTTCCCCCCCCCCCTTTCTCCCCCCCTTTTTTTTTCTTCTTTTTTTCTGGCCCTGGCCCTGGGCTCTACGGGATGTTGTTTGTTCTCTTACCTCTTTTCTTGCTTACCCCGAAGTAATATTTCTGAGGATTGGATGAACCGGGATGGGTTACGGTTATTTAATTTTGATACTGGTGTACGTGTTTTATGCTGCGCCCGTGCGCGCATGCTTCCCTATTCCCTTTTCCCTTTTTTTCCACTTTTTTTCTTCCCTTGTCCTCTTTTTGCTTTTCTTTCTTCTTTCTTCTTCTTCCTTTTTTTTTTTTTTTTTTTTTTTTTGTGGGGGGGGAGGGGGGGGGGGAGGAGAATTACTAGAGGGGGTTCCCCCCCCCCCTTATATTTTCCCCCTCTTTATTTTAAAAAAAAAAAAAAGGACCCGCGCGGGGGGGGGGAATTC